>NW_020272220.1:263152-371392 GCF_003268045.1 Sipha flava
ATGATGTCGTACGTCACCCGGCGTCTCTTGAAAAACCCGATACTGGTTGTCCAATCGTTTATTCCGGATTCCCCTATGATAACGAGAACCACGTATCACCAGTAAACGGATCGGTTATTGTTAATGAAAACCAACAGTCAATGTTTGCCTCTGTAGATGTCGATTTTGCCAAACATTTTCGACGGTCAAACAAGCCGAGTGTGCTCGAATTGAAGGTAATTGCATTCGTTTTATCCGACCATAACCCGTCGTGTACACGTACCGTTGTAGCACGTGATTTATGCACACAATTTTTATTCCTCCACAGGAAATGAAAGTCATAAGCATGCTTACGGTCCCTTCAAATATCGATCTATTGCAACGAATCGCAGATGAAGAAGAGCTAATTTTGGATTATGACATTGACGAAACCTATTCGCCGATGATTAGTACGATTTCCAGATATTCATCGTGTAAAACTAAACAGTTAAATTACCTATGTACTTACAGGAAAAGATTTTATGTGTGTTCAGCTTACGGTAAATCATTGCGCACTGACGGTCGTTGGCTTCGGTGAAACGTTACTCGACAGTCAAGAAAATGCGGCTTATGAGTGTTTGACTCGTTTAAAATTAGTCCTAGAAAATTAAATGTACGATCAAAGCAGTAGATGTCTACAGTAAGTTAATACAAACTATTATAAAGTAAATGAAAACTTATCGCTCATTATCTATCACGACGTACTTTTAGCGGCCCAAACCCAAAATTTAAAGTTTCTTTTTTACACCTTATATGTTAAATTTATCTGTACCTACTAATACATACGATTTTATAATAGGTTATAATGTGATACAAGCGGATTAAACGAGATTTCAAATATTTATCGGCCGTGTGTGTTTGGGTCACTGTACATCAATAAGACCCGATGACATTTTAGATTGTCAACATCGTAACCGTATAGGAACAATACAAATTGAAAATATCGTTTAACACAGTATACAATCCAGCTTCGTAGAATATCTCACTTTCTATCGACATCTACTTTTAATTATTTAATCATGGCATAATATAAACAATTGTTAAATAAAACTATGTTCTATGGCTAAAACCATAATTCAATTACGTTCTGTTTATCATTTGTAATAAAATATTTATGAAAATTATAGTGACTATTTACCATTGTAAATTATTTCAAAACAAAAATGATCCATTAAAGTTATTAACACTATCATAAACCATTATGATTAATATATTCGGTTTAATGACAAAGCTATGAACATCAAATATCAATTTTTGTGATTCTCTAGTTCATTCAATAAATATAGTAATTATTCAATAAAGTAAAATACATTCATCGTTGTTTTCGCCATTAAAATAAATTCAGTGCTGTATTGTATGTTTTGCACCAGGGATATCAAATCACGTCGCATAATAATTTTTTTATGAATGAGTTTTCATCATATTTTTGCATTGTGATAATATAAGCCAAAATTGATTTTAAACTGTTCACCAAAACAAACTTATTATAGTTTCATTAGATTAATAACCTTACTTTAAGATTTTCCTTAAAATCAATACTATGTAATACTAACGTTGCGTCGTCTATATTATATTTTATTATTCGGTTAACGACTCGTGAAGAATGTTCGAAGTCGCGCGCGCAAATAGCTGAACATTTTTCGAAGTTTGTCGTCCGTATATACGTGTGACAGTAGCACTCTATACGCAATGAGTATGAATCAGCAATATTTAACGAAATAAAAATCCCTAATTATAATATATGTATAGCCGATAAAATCACATTTGTGTGTGTACATGTTTGTATAATAATAATAATAATAATAATAACGATATTAACGCGATTATATGCATAATAACCATTGGAACTTTCATCCGCAAGATTAATAATTGTATCGTGTAGTTTTGTTAAAATCGTGAACATTCGTGGAATATGCGCCCTTTCGAAACTTTTTTCTTCCGTAATAATTCGAAATTTATTTCGCTGAATTAGACAGTACACGATATTATAATATTTTATAGAATTGACGTGAAGGAAAAGAAATGATACGGACGCGATCCACTCCTGCTGTTGGAGATGGTAAAAATCGCTTAAAAAAAAAGAACAACGTCGCGACCGTTCAAGTGTACTCGGCGTGTAGTATAGGCATACTGCTCACGCTTACAAAGTATTACAAAAACTTTACTTTTTTCTTCGCGTTACAAGAACTTTCAAAATCCACCACTCCTCATTCCCTGAAAGATGTTGTTATCTCCTCGGGAATTGTCTGCTTTTTTAAAGCGATTGAAAAATATTATTCCGAATATAGTTTATTTTTTCTTCACTATTATTATCATCATAACAATGATGCTGATGGTGATAATGATGTGCGCGTGGTTCCTGAATCGCGACAAGTAAAATTAACAAGCGATCCTACCTGTCGAGAAGAACGACAGCAATAATAAATGCGTGCGTAAATAAACGTATATACTTTGTAATTGTATATGTAGTATACGAACGTGCATTTGATTACATTGACTTTGAAGTACAAATCGAATACCACTCGCTTGTGATTGTTGTAGCAATATATTATGTTTCGCATATCATACAATATTCAACGTAAAACATAATCTAACGTTATCGCGACGTTTTTCACCAGGGGCGCCATTCCAGACATTTACAACCATAACCGAGGTATTTATCAGATAATATAAAGTAATTAAAAATAACACTTTATATATCACATATTTACTAGTTAGTCATTTGTTGGTGTATTTATGCATATTGTATATGTTTGTATTTATTAGAGCTATATAAGTCTAATAATTTTACTCACCTATTTTATTTTTTTACAACTTAATATCTGGTACTTTTTGTTGACCATAGATATTTAGTCATTTTTTTTGTGCACAAATGCATGCTTATTTATGTATTTTAGCATAAATAACAGTGAGACACCAACGGGCAATGACTAACTATTTACTAATAACTAGTGATGTGTAGTTCATGAACTAGTCGACTCACTGGTCGACTCTTAAAAATGAACTGGACGAGTCGAATCAGTGTTACAAGAGTTGACGTCTCAGTGACTCACTGACTCAGTAAAACTTATAACTCAAGTTATACGCTTATAATCATAATTAGTTTCATATGCGATAAGCATATTCATATTCATGAATATGGTCAGTGAACTTGTGAGTCTAATCAAGAGTCGAGACTTGAAGAGTTGATTAGAGTAGTGGTAATCTGACTTAAACAAAGAGTTGGAAGTCGACACTTTGATTCAACTCATTACACTGAACTGAGTTGAAAGATTCAGTTCAGCAGAATGAGTTGGAATTCCCATCCCTACTAATAACTATTAGTTTTACACAATAAGGTGCTTGTGTTAAATGATCGGCGAGCCGCGAATGCAATAGGTATAGGTATAGGTATAAGGGAAGATAATATGTATTCGCAGTCAGAATTAAACTTGTGAATAATTACAAAACGCTACTTCAGCTCATTTGCTTTATTAATATGTAACTATTTTAATATTTAAATGTAAATAAAATAATTTTTAGTACTTATGTGAACTCCCGTTAACTGGCTTCCGGAGAAGTTAACACTTATCTGTCGTAATATGTTTTTTTATCTTATCCATATCAATTTTTTTCGCTTACCTATATGAAGTGAAATAAATTATTTTAACCATGATCAAATATTGAGATATTAAATTAAAATTATTTAAAAATCAATAGATGTATAAACTAATAATTAACCTGATTAATTTAAAAATATATAACCTTTATTTATAAAAAAAACCCGCGAGTTCGATTATTTCTTTTTAGATTTTGTTATCAAAAATTGAGTTATACGTTGTATTGATAATAATGCTGACCAAATTATGTTAATTTTTAGCCGAATTGTAAATATTTTTTTCGTTTATTTGACTCATTTTAGTTATATGGAAACATAAATGCTTTTTGGTTTCTTAATATATTCTTTTTACAAAATATTTCAATTTAAAACTATTTGTACTTTACCGTGAGACTTGAATTACCAAATGAGATTATATTACAGTTAATACTTTATTGGTATGTACATTTTAAAACTTTTCGTTGTATAAATTGGAATATTATTTTATCGTTAATTAATTATAAAATATGAATCTTTGTCAATTACGTTTAGTGATTAGATTTAGTGGAAATACTCTGTAAGTTGGATATCAAAATATATATTTGAATTTTAACTAGGTAGGTATTTTAAGTATTTTAAGTACTTCTATTTCTAAAACTATTTTGACTTATTATTGTACGGATTTAATTAATTAGTAGGTAAGTACAAATATTTTATTTCTAGTAAAAAAATGTTTGTTACATTATTATTTGTTGTGTACACACCATACTATGACGCTAATGAAGTGGTCAAATTTTACAAATTCGTTTAATATTTTATTTTTTTAAAGCTCTTATTGGGAATATTTTTTTACTTAGTCTTATATTATGATATTTGAATTATATTATTTTTGTCTTATAATGACATCAAAATTAATACTATTAGAATAAAATATTTGTAGAAAAATTATACTAATTGATACTATCAACCATTAGCTAGTGTTTATATTGATGACAATGTAATCAGTGACAACTATTTTTATTAATTTTAGGTAGGTAATAATAATTTTGGAGAGAATAATTTGCATAAAAATATTGTAATTTACAAATCTTTAAAATTATTTTTTTAGATATATGGAGTTCTACATTGGTTTATTTTGGAAATCACCAAAATATTTGTCTACTTTTAAATCTATTACGTCAAAAACAAATTGGATACCACTTTATATTTGAAATACAATAAATTTAATTTTAAAATTAGAACAGTATTTGTATCTGTGATAATGCCTCATCACTATGGTCCAGATATTCCTATGCAGATTCGGCCTGAAAAAAAACTAACAAAAGATGCTATGGAAAGATATTTGCTTGATCGCAATGACTTAGTTCTAGTTATCCTTCATGCTAAAGTTGCTCAAAAATCATATGGAAATGAAAAACGTTTTTTCTGTCCACCTCCATGTGTATATCTTTTTGGCAATGGTTGGCGCTTGCGTCAACAACAGCTACTTAGAGAAGGGGTAACTGAAGCCAATTCTCAAATGACTTCATTCATTGGTATTGGCAGTGCAGATCAAGATTTGCAATCACTTGATCTAAACAACAGTAAACAATATTGTGCAGCTAAAACATTGTTTATATCTGATTCTGACAAGAGGAAACACTTCATGCTTATGGTAAGAATGTTCTACAATAATGGCTATGACATTGGAACTTTTCATAGTAAGAGAATCAAAGTGATATCAAAACCCTCAAAAAAAAAACAATCATTAAAAAATGCTGATTTATGTATCGCCAGTGGTACAAAAGTTGCATTATTCAATAGACTCAGATCACAAACTGTAAGTACTCGATACTTACATGTTGAAAATGGAACCTTTCATGCTAGTTCAACACAATGGGGAGCTTTTATCATATACTTATTGGATGATGATGAAAGCGAAAGTGACATGTTTAATGTTAGAGATGGTTACATTCATTATGGTAGTACAGTAAAATTAGTGTGCAGTGTTTCTGGAATGGCTTTACCTCGACTTGTTATTAGAAAAGTTGACAAACAAACAGCATTGTTAGAAGCTGATGATCCTGTGTCGCAGTTACATAAATGCGCTTTTTATATGAAAGATACTAATCATATGTATCTATGTTTATCTCAAGAACGCATTACCAACTTTAATGCTACACCATGTCCTAAAGGGCCTAATAAAGAAATGATTAACGATGGAGCTTGTTGGACCATTATTAGTACAGACAAAGCAGAATATCAATTTTATGAAGGAATGGGACCAGTTAATTCACCAATTACTCCTGTGCCTGTAGTACATGGGCTTAACACTAATGGTGGTGGTGATCTTGCTATGTTAGAATTGAGTGGTGAAAATTTTACTCCACATTTACAAGTTTGGTTTGGAAATGTCGAGTCTGAAACTATGTTTCGCTGTCAAGAGAGTATGATAGCTGTTGTACCTGACATTTCTTCATTTAGAAGAGATTGGTCTTGGGTGAAACAGCTGACACAAGTACCAGTATCATTAGTAAGAAACGATGGAATAATTTACGCCACAGGACTAACATTTACATATACTCCTGAACCAGGTCCAAGAAATCGAGTTACACCAGCTGATGAGATCATGAGGACATCAAGTTCAAAAAACAATTTTTCATTATCGCATATTATGAGTTAATTATTTGAAGGATATGTTTTAAATAGTATTATTTATTCAACAGCCAACAGGATCTGTGACCTATGACTGACAATTGACTGAATGAATCTATGTTTTGACAATAATAGTAATAATAGGGAGCCTAGTAATATAATAAGACCAATATATTTTTATTTTATCAATGTTTATTAATACCTAAATATTTTAATATTGCTCAAATTTTACTTTATATGTTAGTACTTATCTGTAGCTTAGGTAAATCAAAACCTGACCTCACTCAAGTGAAAATAAATTTGAAATCATTTTATTTTTGTCATTCTAATGTTGTAAATGTTGTTCTCAGTTATCATTATTGTAAGTTTTGAACAATGAAACTTGTATATTTCAAATTTTAGAAAAATTTTTTTACCTGAATTACAGATTTATATATTATATTCATTAAGTAAATATATATTATTTATTCACATATTGTTAGTCTTACTTCAGATTTCGTACATTTTTTTTAAAAGATACCACGAATTTACCACTATAAATATATTTAATTTTTAATTAACAAAATATTCTTATGTATTAAGTCTACACACAAATATTTTTTAAATAATAATATAATATAAGAATAATATAAGGTAACTTTATCACTTGTTATTGTTTACCATAGACAAATTAAATTTTCTAATTTATTACTAAATTATTTTGCAAGAGGAAAAAACTAAATTTTTAATTCATATAATTTTTTATATGTTGATTTTGAGAAATGTGTCAAAGTACTAAAGTATTCTTTTTTTTCATTAAGCCTGTATAATTTAATAATTAGTTAATAGCAGATTATTTATTAGATGCATCAAATTAAATAATAAAAACCTAATATAATTGTACTTACTGTAAAAATTATAATCAGGTAATGGAATAGCCCAAAAATAAATTGTAAAAAATAATTTATTTTTTTATATATATTAAAACTTAATTATTATTAAAATTTTAATTTTATATTTTTCTTGGTATTACATTTTAAATTTTACTAATAACATTGATTTAAGTTATATTATAATTGTATAAGATAATTTTAGTATTAATTAAAATTAATACTATTAGCTTATAAATTATATATTTGTAGAGGAGAAGCATTTTTTACAGAGTTCTAATCTTGGGTAAACAGCAAAAAATTAAATAAATATTTTTGTAGTTAAATTCAGTAGTATCATATGCCATAACAATTTGTGAAAAGAACAATAGATTAAAAAAAAAAAAGGAAAACCATTGATACACAAAGTATTGCACGATAAATGTATCAAACTTCAAGAGGTACTTATACACCTCAGATGTAACAAAAAAAGTCCTTATGACCATTATCGAGTTCTCAATAATAAGGGAGATACTTTGATTTTTGTGTTTTTTGATTGAACGCAAGTTTCATTCATAATAATGTTCATATTTGCTGAACCGTTAGTTCTAAAATACATTTGAATACACCACTGAAAAGCTCATAAAGCTATGATTAAGCAAACATACACTTCATGGTTGTCAACTAATTTTTTGGGTTAAAGAAATAATACAAATCTTTTAAAACTTCAAACTGTCGAAATTTTAATAAATTTCAATGTTATTTAACAACAATTAATTTCTAAGACGGGGAGGTGTAAATTTCACAAAAACTTCAAAATGTTATAAGCTTTAGAACGGTATACTCCATTTTTTTATTAAACAATTCGGAGGGACCGCTATTCCACCTTTTGTGTGGAAAAACGAAAAATAATACTAATTGATAAATACAAAGCCGCTAAAACATGGTAAACTGATGTAAATTTTATTTCATGAGATTTAAAATTAGTTTGTACATATAAGTTTATTAAAAAAGCTGTTGAAAGTGTCCACCATTTTTCTTTTAACAAGCACGGTCTCTCTCACGTACTTTATTCCTAGTTACTCCTGCTGTCATTATTCTCCGCATTTCAATAGCAGCTTGAAGAATTATCTACCTTAGTTCTGCTTCAGAATCGACTTCCAGATGGTAGACTTGTTCTTTGAGGTATCACCAAACAAAAAAATCCAAAGAAGTTAAGTCTGGAGACCTCGGAAGCCATGGAATTGTGCTTCCTCTGTCGATCTAAGAAGTAAATGTTTCATTTAAGTGCTGTCTCACTGCTCTTGAGAAATGTAGTTGGGCCCCATTATGTTGGTAAATCATGCACCTCCTGACTTCTAAAGGTATATCCAAAAGCAATCCAGGTAGTTCATTTTGAAGAAAATTTAGGTATGTATTTCCACCTACCGTCCTACAGTCCTAAAAACGGATCAATTAACACACCACCGATGACGCCCATCCATTCATTGATCGAAAATCTGCGTGGAAAACGTTGTTGACGTACCAAGCGTGGATTTTTCTGAGCATAATGATGTTTATTATGAACATTAAACACGCCTTCTCTTGTAAGTATACTCTTATCTATCCAAATAATACTTTCAAGAAAATCACAATCCTCAACTTCATTATGAAGTAGCCATCTACAGAACTGAACACGTTGTTGATGGCCAGTATTCTTTAAACCACGATCTCTTAAAAAAATGATATAGATAAATGATATAAACTTTCTCTATTAATAGTTCTCCATACAGTCGAATGACGAACATCAAATTGACGAGCAAGAGCACGTGTACTAGGTTCTGGATCTCTATTTGTTTCATTTAAGATTTCCTTCTCCAAGTCTGTATTATGTACACCTTTTCTCAAAGACCGTATAAAAGTACCTCGCTCTCTCAGAGCTTGGTGGATTTTACTGAGCATGCCTGGGGCAGGAACGCGCCGACCAGGAAAACGATTTTCGTACTCTCTTTGAGAAGCTCGAGTATTTCTATTACACAAACCATAAATAAAATTCATGTCTGCAAGTTCGGTATTTGAATAAGAAAGCATAACGGATAATACAAAAACAAATACTACACAAGAACCTCTTACAAAAAGTGTATTAAAATTTGAGCACCACTGTCGACAAATAATAAAACACGTTAATAACATTTGAATGACTATACTTTAAATTCGACGATTATACAATAAATTAAGATAATAATAATTACCATCAAAATTTACATATAAATAACAAATTTTGACAGTTAATGAACGAGAATTGTTATCGAACGCTTTAAATAAACGTAGTAAATCGATATAATCAGTTTTTACTGTCATTTTATCCTGTATTAATGGCTTAACATTTATTTTTGTTTTTCCACACACATGGTGGAATAGCTGCCCCTCCAAATAGTTTAATGAAAAAATGGAGTATACCGTTCCAAAGCTTATAACATTTTGAAGTTTTTGTGAAATTTACACCCGTCTTAAAAATTAATTGTAGTTAAATAACATTGAAATTTATTAAAATTTCGACAATTTGAAGTTTTAAAAGATTTGTATTATTTCTTTAACCCAAAAAATTAGTTGACAATCTTGAAGTGTATGTTTTCTTAATCCTTGTTTTATGAGATTTTCAGTGGTATATTCAAATGTATTTTAGAACTAACGGTTCAGCAGAAATGAACATTATTATGAATGAAACTTGCGTTCAATCAAAAAACACAAAAATCGAAATATCTCCCTTATTATTGAGAACTCGATAATGGTCATAAGGACTTTTTTTGTTGCATCTGAGGTGTAATAAGTACTTCTTGAAGTTTGATACATTTATCGTGCAACACCCTGTATACTTCGGTATTACAAAATATGTTTGTAGAGTAAAAAATTATTAAACAATAAGAATGTTTTGTTTATCCAGCAAAATAGATTATGAATAAATACATATTATATATACAAAAAACATATATGGTACTACATAATGATAACCAAGGCTAGGGACTTATAGCACTTAAAATCATTAAAATAAGCGCTTAAACATCATTATAAGCATTTAAAAATTTGAAATTAAGCAAAAATATTTATTAAAAAAAAAGTCTATAAAATTCTAACTAAAAAAACAAAATAAAAATAAATCTTCACTTTTAAGACTTAAGGATTTTCTAAGGGATTTTTTTGAAAAATAACATGTAAACTGTTCTTTCTGTTTTTGATCATTCGGACGTTTGATATTCAGTTCTATTTTCAGCGTTGGAATATCTTTGTTAACCCTACAACGATGCCTTGGACGGCGACGAACTACGTGACATCGTAGATAAGAATTATTTTTATTTTTAATTCTATCAAAAACGACTTTTCAGGAGAAAACTATTAAAATGTAAAAAAACTGGTCAAATAATCAAAAAAAGGCATTTTCAAATTTCTTAATTGTACATGTTATAACTTGACATACACTTCTATAGCACTCTGCTACATTATAAGTCAATTCATAAAAATAAGTGAATGCTTTAATTTCTAAGCCCTGATAATAACATAATCTTACACAACAATAGTATGAAATATCAACGTAACAAATTATAAATCATAAACGGCATAGGCTTGATAAAATATTTATTTTCATATTTCATTATAATATCTACGCTATTGTTAATTAATTTTGAGATGACAAAAATTAAATTTTAGCAACATGAGAGTTACTACAATAGAAGCACAACATTATAAAATGAATCAAGTAATTTTAAATGATTATTGAGTAGCCATAGTTGCATATATGAAAATTAGTAACTATTCTTAGTAAAATGATATAAATAAAAAATTATTCTTTATAAATATCAATTATAAATAAAAATAGTACAGAGGTAACCCAAAACTTGCAAAATATTTTTTTAACATGAAAATAATACTTTCTTAGTTTTAGATAAAAACACTTAATTCAATAATAGTGAAGTATAAATATCTCTACAAATTGTATCTTAATCAGAGCATTTTAAAAGATTTACAACATCTATACTAAATATATCAATGTTAATTTTATGAAGTTTTAATGTTTGCTGTACTAGAAATTTAGAGTACTAACCAATAATTTAGACAAAAATAAGAGACATTTCATTTTTTCAAATTAAATTTGGTATTTTTTAATTTTTTATAGATTGTAATTGATACTATGTTATTTAAAACTTATAAATAAACACAAATTAAGCAAGTACAGATTTATGGATTAAAATAGAAAAGCTAATAATTTTATTGTTTAATTATATGTACAATTCATAAATATTATAACCATTAAATATTTAAATATAAATACATAAAAGCCTGGCGATGCTCATGTATACATCAATATTTGGTTGATACTAAGTTGTATTTATTTCTGGAAAGTCAATTACCATTATTTATAATAAAAAATCTTATTTTATCAGTTACTTAAAAAACTGCACTAAATAATATTTTAAAATAATAAATAACAAACACAATTCAGTGACAAATGAATATATATAAATAAGTATATATAATTGATATATCAATAATTTACTAAAAGTAATATTACACAATTTTAAATTTTAAATAATTTACTTTTCCTAGCATACCATTGTTATCTAATAAAATGTGGTTTGAAAATAAAGTGCGTTATAATAATAAATTGATAAAAAAAAATTGTATATTATTATGAATTAAAACCCTCCCCTAAAATTATTATTAGGTTGTTGCACTTGGAATCCAAAGTTATTATTAGGATAACCGGGAGGTGGGTTACTCATATTAGGCATTTGAACAGGGGCTTGCGACACAAATGTAGGTTGATGCTGACTAGGTTGGTGTTGGGTTACTTGACTATTATTGCTATCGCCCCATCTGCTTGCTCTTTCACGGCCTGGAGCCATACCATTATTATTGTTGCTTAAACTGTTAACAGCATTTCCTGTAAAACCACTGCGACCTCCCTGATTTCCACCAGAATAATTGTCACGATTAGAACTATAGCTTCCACCAACATAACCGCCACGACTTCCTCCTCTTGAAGGGACAGCCCCCCTGTTACTATATGTTCCTCGGCCACCACCACTACTAAAGTTCCCACGACTGCCACGATCATGGCCTCCTCGACCTCGACTGTTTTGACCACCTCGGTCACGACTACGATTAGAACGGTCCACTAAAATGATAAGAAATTATAAGTTAAGAAATATTAAATTGCTTAATAGAATTTACTTTTTCCAAACACTCCTGCAGCAGCCATTTCTGCAAGTTCAAAAAGTTTTGGGTTGACCACTTGCTTAGCTTCTTGTAACACAGATATGAGATCTTTGGCTTGTCGAGCATTGCTGGGAGTAACAAAAGTAAATGCTGTTCCTGTACGGCTTGAACGACCAGTTCTGCCAATACGATGTACATAATCCTCAGAAGAATTGGGATAATCAAAATTTATCACATATTTGACATCGTCCACATCTATTTTAAAATTAAATTATATATATTTAACTATTAATAATTAAAAAAAAAATCAAAAATTAAATATTTTTCTCAAGCAATATTTAAAAAATAAAATAATACTAAAATAATAAATGAATTACCAATTAATATTACCAAAGAAAATATATTGTAAGACATGTATAAACCAACACAATATCCAATAGTAATATTTTAATAAATAGGTATAATTAAGAATTTTATATTTTAAGCCATAGCCTGATGAATATTGGATTTATATATATTAAAAGTATAACTAAAAATGTCTTCAATGTTTATAATAATAATTTATAGTCTTAATATATGTTTATATATAGTTTTAAATGTAGCCAGTGGTACCCCAGATGTATGTGTAATTTGATATTATTATATCTGCCTATTCCCCAAAAACAAAATTTAAAGAGTTATTTTTTGTATTATTTATTTGTTAATATTAGAGATATTATATAAATATTAACAATAATATTAACAATGTTATAGTACCCATCTATCCCTTATTTTCTAGGTGTTGTGGGCAACTACACCTAGCAATAGGGTTAAGCACTACTGGATGTAGCAGATATTACAATAAAATATAAATTAAATAAATTACATTAACTATCTGTCTAATAATATTATGAGACACAACACTAATTAAGGAATATAATAATTATAGTAAATTATAATAATAATTATTATAAATTATCCTATTTTGATGAAGGAATGAAGAAAGTGTAAAATAATTGGTTGAATACATAAACTTTTACAAATTATGATTTACGTTTAACTGAAAAATAATTTACTGATAATTAATGAAAATAAAATAATTTCACAAGTTTGTTATATATAGATTTTAATTGTTGATAGTAATAAAAAAATATAAGTATGAAATTAAAAGTTATTCGCCTAACATATTTTGATATTATTAAACTTATAAATACTATAAAATTCTTTTACAGAATTTTCAATTATAATAATAATAGACTTGACTTTTTAGTGATTATAATTAAAAGTGTAGAATAAATATACTATAATCAGATATAGGAATTTTCCAATATTTCAGTAACTCTAGATTTTCATTTTTAAACAACAATATATTTAATAAATAAAACTACACAAAAAGTCACTAATACTATTATTATTATTTATTTAGCAATAAAAATCTAAACCTTTAGTTTCTAAAGATGTATTATGTTAGTATTTGAATTAATTTATCTGAACATTTTCACAAATTATTATTTATTTAAATATTCATAATATTATAACTATAATCAATGAAAAATTATATAAACATATAATTTTTAGTATATTTTTTTAATTTAATTAGATGAGTTTATATACTTGAATTAAAACCATAGCATTTATTATAATTAATGTTAATATATTGTAATATGCCACACGGTACTAATTTAGTTAACTTAGAATTAAAACAATCTACATTTAAATACTGAGAAATTGTACACACCACATTACTAATATAAAATAATAATGTAACACACAAAATCTGATGATGTTGTAATATGCCATAAGTCACTAATAAAAATTATGATACATATCATCATTCGCGCGAATAAATCTCCAATGTGAAAAATTACCAAATTGAAGTTTTGATATCACTAAATTCAGAAAAAAATTATCTTTAATATGAATAAAACTCCTATGTGCTATCTTTCTTCCACGTTTAATGAAATATAAATTAAATAATCTTCCTTGTGTAGGGCTAATCATAAAGGTTTCTGGAATACCTTCAATGTGAATACTTAAGCTCCTACGAAGTTTAAAAAAAATTTATAAATACCTCCTATGTGAATAAAAATATGATTGGCAATCACATTGAAGGTATTTTCGTTTGTGTATAGGTTAGTTTCGTGTGGTGATAGACAAATAAATAACTGTTTTGTCATTACTGAAAAGTAGAATTTTTTCACATAATAGATTTATTCCTGCGGACAACAATATGAGAAGATGCTTTTGTAGCGCTTCCTTCAACTAAAAATATTATTAGCTTGTAAACTAAGTATATATATGGTATAAGTTCTCAGAAGTACATTTGTACACGTGCCAACGTATGGGTCATCTATGAGAGCGAATAATGTCATATTCTGCATGGGATCAGGTACAGAGAGCTGTCCACCAACATATAGAAGGGCTCCAGATCAGCACTAAATTCAGACGTTTCCAACCATACAGTAATAATGCATTGCTTATATCAGTCATCGTCATAATTGTAACTTTGTTGATTTATCTAAGTGTTTTAAATAAATTATCAACAACGCAGTCTTACAAGTACATTATTGAACTTATCCTAAAATCTTAACACTTAGTAACTTAACAAATTTGTGGCACCGTCAAATAAATGATAGCACACTACAATATTACACCATTTTACAGATATGATAAAAAAACCAGTATAAAACAGTTAAGTACTTTTTATGATATATGTGTTCTACTATATTTTCAATTGAAATTTCTAAGAAATGATTCTAAATTTATTACGTTTTCTTAAGAATCTTTATTCAACTTTTGAAATAGATACTTTTATATTATAAAATAACTATATTTTTGATTAAAATAGTCAAACAGAATAGACAGCATTAATCAAATAAATATCTAGGGGATATTATTAACATACACCATTGGCTACTAAATTGTCATTTAATATGTTATTACTGTACTAAAAATAAAACAAGTTTAGATTTATTAGAACAAAAATCCCTAATTTATATAATTAAAAATGATATTTTTCTAAAATATAATTGTTGTCAAATAAATAAATCTAAAATGACCAGACTGATTGACGTAAAACGAAATATGTCAGATGCCTTTATATAACATGAAGGAGCATTATTCGCTGCATAATAGTTTATAAATTAACATCACAATTTGTTTAATAATTGAAAACCATACTATTAAAGGTTTAATATTATCTTCTATTTTCTTATGATGAGTCTTAATCATTTCAAAAGGCCAAAATTATTTTTCTTATAGTAAAATATCACTATTATGTGAAAAGCAAGGGAGAAGATTATTATGTCATAATAATATATTGTAACACTAAAGAAAATACATAATACTAATTCCAATTTTGTTACAAATTACTTTCTGGTACTAAATAATTTATATTTTCTTTATATTTGTTTTTAAAAATATGATTTGTAAAAATATTGGTTTTATTACATAACAAAAATGATATATATATATAATGCTATATGACAAAAATGCTATCATAAATTTGTCCCAGAACTAATTAAGCTCATCAATATTAATAACTAAAAATAAAACTTACAAAAAAAAAAAAATTCCTAAAATATTAACAATTAAGTATAAAATATTTTGCTCCTTCACATTTATTTTTAATTACTCCTCTATGCCTATCGAGAATGTCTCTTTCAACAGATATATTTACAGTAGAAACTCAATTATCTAAATATTTATTGATGTACTTATAAATAAAATATATCAATGTATTATAATAACTGAATCCAATCAATATAGAAAAATATCAAATTAAGTTTAAAATTTCAGATAATTAAGATTCTACTGTACTATTTTAAGCCTAATTAAGGTCAATTGGTATAACATAGCCTCCTTATTAAGTTTTGGGCTGATGCAATTACTGATCAAATGATAGAGAATTTAAGCGGATCAGAAATAAAAAATTATTTACTAGTTTTAAAAATATAGTATAATATGAATCCGCTTATATATTCATCTCATTTATGACCAAATTTATATCACCACATGCGGTAAAATTATAACACCAGCCCTACGTTGTACAGTTTTTCTTGATTTAATTATCAAGAATTCAAAAAAAAATTAAAAAGAAAAAATCGGCTATATTATATTACGTGCCTTGAAAATCATCCGACGTGTTCTCTGTTTTCTTTGACATTAACCCGACCGGCTGAGTGAGTAGATACAAGACCATCGAAGGCATCAATACATTAACAACCAGTCTGGAATCTGGGTTCCACGCACTGAAATGCATTCTTTACCGCAACTTACCCAAACCACGAGCAGCTACATCAGTTGCCACCAGAATATTTGCTTGGCCTGAACGAAACTGATTCAATGTGTGATCACGTTCATTTTGAGACTTATTACCATGTATTCCAATGGATCTCCATCTAAATAATCCAAAAATTAAAAATAATTTATATTTTATTATACACTAAAAAATGAGCATTTACCCATTCCGATTAACTAATTTCACTATATTATCCACAGAACGTTTTGTTTCAACAAAAATTATAGTTTTATTGTCAGGTTGTGAAAAAATATCGGTTAATAGCCCATATAATCTAGAAAAATGTAATACGTCAAAAATTGATTTTAAATAATTTGTAATTTATTCTTAAAACATACTT
The DNA here is from genome assembly GCF_003268045.1 of Sipha flava. NCBI lineage: Eukaryota > Metazoa > Arthropoda > Insecta > Hemiptera > Aphididae > Sipha > Sipha flava. The sequence goes on from NW_020272220.1 coordinate 280,042, forward strand.
TTGTTCTTTTTCATAATCATCACATACTTCAACCACTTGTGAAATATTATGATTAGCAGATAAATTCAAAGAACCTACATTCACTTGTATATAATCATCCAAAAATTCTTCAGCTAAGTTTTTAACTTCAGGAGGCCATGTTGCAGACCACATTAAAACTTGACGATCAGGCTAATATAAAAGAACAAATTATATCATTTTAAGATCACACATTTACACATATATGAATATATATAATTTATACCCGAATCTGTTCAATAATTTTACGTATTTGAGGTTCAAAACCCATATCCAACATACGATCAGCTTCATCTAATACTAAATATGTACACCGTTTTAAATTAGTTGTATTCCTTTCTAAGAAATCAATAAGTCGCCCAGGTGTTGCAATAACAATTTCTACACCACGCTCCAAATCATCTGCTTGAGGTCCTTTAGGAGCACCACCAAAAACACAAGTATTTCTAACAAATGTAGAAGTACCAAATGCTACAGCAACTTGTTGTATTTGCTGAGCAAGTTCACGAGTGGGAGCTAATATTAAGGCAATTGGTCCATCATAACGTAAAAGACGTGGCTGATTATTAATGTGTAATATCGCTGGTAACATATACTAAAAAAAAAAATTAATTAATTCAATACAAATTCAACTTAACATCTAAATCATTATTATTTTTTAAAATAATTTATTTAATATTCTTAAGTATATTATTAATAAACAATAGAAATAATATATTAAGTCATTTTTTTGTGAAAGTGGTTAATAACAACAAATAACAACACATAACAAAAATATGTAAATGGGTGATAATATTAAAATAATAAACATAGCAATAAAAAGTTAGTTACTGATGCTAAAAAAAAATGTGCCTAGTTAATTTTATCAATTTCTTGAAAACAATGATAAGCTATCGCGTTTGAAAAATAATTCTAAGTGAAGGTTGAAGTAATTATAGGTTAAAATAATTATAGTCTTATACAATATATTTGTAAATTTTATCAGGTTATAATATAAATTAATATGCTTGTAATAAAAGGAATTGATATTTATTATGTTGAAAAATATTTTTATTTAAATCAATAAATAAGAAAAGAAAACAACCATCAATATTTAAAATAAATAATAGAATATAATTTTAATAATAATAAGCAAAAATTAAGTCAGTTCAAAATTAAAAAAAAAATTACATAAAATAAACTTGCATACATTTAAAAGAAAAGGAACATAACTGTACTGATAAAATAAAAACACAACTTATGGGTTTGTTTGATGACATTTTTGTAAGCATTAGAAAAACTACTTGCAATAATTAAAATGGTCAATAAACAACCCATTTTGAAGGTAAATTTAAAACAAAAAATTTTAAAATTGACAAAATGCATTAACAAAGTCATTGTAAAATACCAAAATATATTATTTTATACTACTCGAAACAAGTATCATTTATTTGTTGGTGTATTTTTTAATAATTTAACCATTAAGATGGTGTTTAATTAATTTTAATAACTATCATAATATAATATGAAAAATTGATTTTGTAGTAACATGGCAGCACATAGATCATGTAAATCTATTAACTATTATAATAAATGTATAATTATCACAATATATTAAAATATATTAGATAACAAAATAATCAATTGATATATATTGATAGACATTAAATTATATTCACATAGTTGAATGGCAGTAATCAGTCATTACAATAAGAATCCAATCTATTTTTTTTTTCTTTTAAAATAGTATTATTACAAAATAATAAAATTTCCAATTATAAATAACTACAAAATCAAGATTTTTACGTACAATAAGTAAATAAATATACTTACAGCAAGAGTTTTTCCAGAACCTGTTTGAGCTATTCCAACCATGTTTCTCCCACTCAATGCAATTGGCCAGCTAACTGCTTGAATAGGTGTTGGATTACTAAAGCCTTGTTTCCTAAATATTTCACAATTAATAAAGGTTTCTAGAATCTTTAAGTACATTTATACTTACTTTACTTCATTAAAAACATAATCAGGAAGAATTACTTCATTAAAATTCATAATTGGATCTGGTATATCACTGCCAACATATGAAATTTCTTTTTCCTTGACATAATTTTCCACATCTTGCCTAGGACTAAATTAAATAAACTTTAAATTAACCTTTAATAATTATAACTATAAATATAATTAAATATTTACCGGTTTAAAACTAACGGATGAGGTGTATAAAAATTTTTTTGAAAAGGTTGAAGTGTTTCATTTTCCCACTTAGGTTTGCGTAAAGCTCCACCAGGTTGCTTACTCTTTAAGTTATTAAAACTATTTCCTCCACTTCCTATAGGGCCACCTCTTCTATAGCCATCACTATCTCCACCACCTCTACTACCGAAACTTGAGCCACGGCTACTATAGCTTTCATTCCTGTTAACATTGCTGCTACCCCTTGGTGCTCCACGACTACCACCACCATAACTTGCACGTCTCATTGAACTGTTGTTAGTTCAAATATAACCACTAAGATAATCTCCTCTATCCTGACAAATAAATCCTGGATGGAAATACCTAGAAGATTAAATACATTTGAGTTACATTAAATTAATATTTCTATAATAACGAATTATAAAATACATAAATATAGAATTTGTAAAAGATAGATTAATGATATTGTAGTTGATGCTTTAATCAAAAAATTTGTTGAAACAGTTGGGTACTTACATTATCATAACAATATAAGTAGGTGATTAATTAATGAACAATTAAGAAATAATATATATTTAATACAATAATTTATAATAAATTACATTTAAGCGGATATAATAATATTTATAGGTACTTATGGATAGTTTAGTAACCAAATATCAAACTCAACATTATGGGTCGACTGTGGAGGATTGACCTACAGTCACCTTAAATAAAGATGTAAAGTTCAATAAACTATATCAATCAGCCAACTAAAATACTGCTTAACAGCATTTTTAAGTAGTGGATGTTTAGCCAATTTTTACAGAAAAAAAAATCAACATTATCAAAAAAATTTTTAACAGTACTTACCATTTGTTAACAAACACTATATATTTATTAATTAAATTTGTCAATTTTAACATTATTTAAATATTTATTTTTAAACAATTTCAGTCTATTTTTAATAAAATAATTTATGCCCCACCCAAAACATAAAAATAGTAAGAGTAATAATTTAACTGAATTACTTCAAAATAAAAATTACAATCATAAATTATCACTTAAAAATTAAACTTTTATATAATTTATTAATAAAAAGGCCTAAAACATTTGACTTATTTGATCCAACAATACAATTTATTGAACTTGTAAAAAGATCATATAAATCTATCTGTTAATTTATCCAACCAAGTGCTCAATGTAATGCAAATTAAACTACAAGTATTACAATAATCATATAATTTTCCAAGGTCCATAAACAATTAGAGAGGCTTATTATTTATTGATTATACAATTATTCGAGCGCATCAATGAGATGAACTTCTAAGTCATGTATTTATATTTACTTACGTGTGGATACTGCAAAATTATATTTATGAACAAAAAGTGTTAATCGAAAAAGCACATACAAACAAATAGTAGAAAATATATAATGAAGAAAACGATTAGTTATCGAAGCATGAGAATAGAATTAGCAGTTCGTACAATTTGTTCTCGATTCGCTTAAAAGAACACAAAAAAGTAAATTATCTATTATATTCACAAATGGAAAAAAGAGAACTATGAGCGACGCCAATAGATGTGGCAAACGCGGTTTATGAAGAATGTGTTTATAAGCTCCATGGGGTTACACAACATGTTACCGGTTACAATTGCGCCATTTTTGTTTTTAAACTAAGCTTGCATCTTGTGAATTTAATATATCATCCATCAGGAATGAAAAGAATACTATTTGTCAAGTCGATAATCAGTGATTTTTTTTTTTTAGTTACAATATATTAACCGTAGAATATAAAATAATTAATTTATTGTATAAGAATTCATTATTATATTATAAGTAGGGCTTGGAAGTTGATGCATTTTGAATTTTTTTTTGGAACTTTTTGGACGATGCTCTCCTGGCCACGTTTCATTAGCATGTAAATCTGAATAACTAATTTTATTTTGCATTTTTTTTGTATTTTTTGGTGTTTATTACTTTTAAGTCTTTTGTTGATATTTTTAGTTCACTATTCCAAATTTTTAGACATTTTTACTGATTTTACACTAATTCACTTCTTATCGTTTCTTATCGACCTTTATGTCAATAACTTAAGACTTGTCCGATTTTATTTCGCCGATTAAATTCGGTAATCCCTCCCCCCTTCGAGAATTTTGAGACCAAAACAATTTTTATATAAGTAATGGGTATTTTATTAAGAAACAAAAATTATGATTTATTTTATAGTATTATTACATTTGAAAACGTTTCAAATTTTACACTAATATAAATAACGCAAAACGCTAAATTTTTCATAACGTTTTAATTGTCAATAACGGTAAACGGAAAATGTTTGAAACATTAAAATTTGTATAACATTTAAATGCTTAAATTGAATAACGTTTAACTTATTTATAGCGTTAAACGCTCAATTGCTTATAACGTTTATATGTTCCATAACGATAAATAATATATATTATTTTGATTGAAGATCCAGTCCATACTTAGTGAAAAAATAGATAAAATACAAGTGAAACTTTCAAAACACAGATAGGTGTTAAAAAAGAACTACACATAAGACCATACTAAGTGAAAATTTGAGTTCCCCCCCTAGAAGTAAGTCTAAATACGCCTCTGCGTCCAATACAAATTGCCGGTATGCAGATGAGTATGTTCCTTCTTTTCTAAAGCTTGCTACTCAAGTGTACTAAGCTATAAAAAAGTTTATTAATCGTAATTAAAAGTGAACATGAAATATGCTCAACTATAAAACAAATACGGTATAATTTAAAATCTAAGAACATCGAGTTTTTATAATAAATCTATGCACAACTATGTGCTCGTACCTAAATAGTAGAATAATTGTTAGAAATACTCCATTATTCAAAAATACATGGTAAAATGTACAGGTCATGCAAAAAGATAAAAAAATTAATAAAAATGAATAATGTGTTAAAAATATTTTTTAATATAGAGTAATATAGTCTGACTGACATTTCAAATAATTGTAATGTGATAAGGCTTATCAATGTGTTGTTTATTTTATTTGTTACTGAAAATAATAAAATGCATTTGTGATTTGATCAATGTTATTTTAGGTAAATTAATTTTTCAATTATAAGAGTGTAAATTAACAAATTGTTTACGTAAAGTAGTCAACATGGGAAGACGATCAATAAACACCACTAAGAGTGGTAAATATATGAATCCCACTGATCAAGCACGTAAGTATTATTTTTACTCAGCATAATGATCATCTATAAAAAATATTAAAACTTTTTATTTTGTAAAAATGAATAGGGAAGGAAGCTAGAAAAAAAGAGTTAAAGAAAAATAAAAAACAGCGTATGATCGTCAGAACTGCTGTACTTAAAGGAAAAGATCCACTGCAAATTTTGGCTGAAATGGAAAAAATTGACCAGATGGGTATAATATAATATTATTTACATTAAATTCAAGAAATTATGGAGTGTAATTTTTAATCAATTTTAAATTTTATATATATTATGAAAATGTATAGAAATAATTAATTTAATATTTTATATTTACATTACTAATTTGGATATTCATAATTATTATTAATTTGTTATTTATTTTGAGTAACTATAGTTCCTTCTATGTTATGTTGCATTGATTTATAAACTGTATTAATACAACTTTAACATCCCTCACATGTTGAATAATGAATGAATAGTGGATTATATATCTATGGTTATTATATTTGTTTTTTAGTTTAGTAAGTTAAAAAGAAGGAGGCACATTAAACACTTATAGTAAACATCTTATTTTCATGTCTCAACTAGTTGAAAAATATAATTTTGGTAATTAATATATCTACAAAATTACAAAATAACCATTTGTTGTTACCATTTGTTATGAAAATTTCCAAAGTATTTTAGTTAGTAGTTATGATTGGTTTTATAACCATGGGAAATGTAAGTTTAGAGTAAGTTTAAAGGAGTTTAGAGAAAAGAGTGACCACACCGGATGGTTAAACTAACTAGTATAATATATTAATATAAATAAAATTATACATTTTATGACAGAAACATTAATTTATGTAATAGTTAAGGGATTAAATTATACATTTGACAATAAGTTCTAAAATGCCTTACTAAAACAATTAAATTATTATTTATGGAAATATATACATTGAGTTATCACAGTAAGCTACCCTGTTTTATACATAAGCAATATTTTAAATTAATTTTATAAACATTCTTTTTGGATTTGTTTTTAATAACTTTTAATTTTACTGTATTAAACCCAAAATTTAAGTTTCTTACAATTATTTTTTGGCTGAATTTTAAAAATATCTAATAGTTAAAAAAACATGACCTTATGAATTTTTTAGCAAATAAACTTTTAATAAAAAAAATTGTTAATAGTTTTTTTGCTTAAAATTAATTTTTTGCTGATTTTTATTTTAAATAAATTTTAAGAATTTACAAAGTTTGCTTGTTTTATTATTTGAATAAATACTAAATTGTATGAATATTATTAAAAAATGTTTGTAGAATACAATGTTGTACAGCCATCTCCGCTTAATGAAAAGGTATTAAGAGAAAAAAGGAGAAAACTTAAAGAAACTTTTGACAGAGTCATGAAAATGTATGTAAGTACCTTATGCTTACTACTACATGTAAACTATGTTAACCTTTAAGACTAATCCATCTAACAATTGCTCTTTTTATCTAATTCAGCCTTCTGTTTTCTTCCATTATACGTCTGGTTTTATCATTTTTGTAAACTTCTTTTTACTATCCTATTACCTTCTACATAAGAATTTTGATTATTTATTTTCATTTTACAATTAATTTTTTAGAATATTTTTGTTAGTAATTTGTTTATTATTTATTTTAAACATTAGTCTGAAAATATAATTTTTTTCTAGGTAAAAGATGAACTTGATAAATATCATGAAATTAAACGAGCTGAATCTGAATATGAAAAACGTCGTTTTAAGTTAATATCATATTTTGATGCTGTAAAAACAGCTCAACAAGTATCAGTTGATGAAATTCCATTACCTGTTATGACTTCTAATATTCCACTACCTGCTTCTGATACAGGATATAACTCTAATGAATCACCAATAGGAATATTGAAAAAGCCTCCTTTATATACGTAAGTAATTTATTTTATGCGCTTTTGTAATTTTTTTTTCAACGATAAATTACTCATAAAATATTATAATTTTTAGTAGTCCACCTCTATCACCTATATCTGGTACAAAAAAAAGACCACCTGGAGTACCTCCAGGAGTACCACCTACATTAACAGATGAAGAAAAAGATGATGATGATGATGATGATGAAGATGGTTCTAGCGATGGTGAAACTGGTTAGTTGAAAATATAATAATTAAGTTTATAGAAAAATATTTAATTTGTGTTGTATTATTTTAAAAAAAGCTCCAAAACGTTTGCGAACATTACGATTTGCTGAAACAGATGATTCTGGGAAAGAAAATAAAACAACTGATGATATAGAAATGTTTATGAGAGAAGTAAGCAATAACCAAATAATCAATTATTGACTTCTTAATTTTAATATTTAATTAATTTTTAGATTGATGAGGTTCAAAAAAGAAGTTCCTCAGGAAAACCAGATTCTAATGAAATTCCTTTACCTTTACCAGCTCCATCAGGACATTTGCCCCCTGGTTTACCTCCAAGTATTTAAATATTTAACTTGATTTATAACTTTGTATTTAAATCGATAATTTTAATATAATTTATATTTAAAGGTTTGCCAGTTGGTGTTCCTCCTCCTATGCCATATCGTGGACCAGCTGGTAGAATGCCTCCAGGTCCACCACCAGGTCGACCACCAATGCTACCTCCTGGACCTCCACCTGGTTTACCACCTCGTATGCATGTACGATTACCTCCAGGACCTCCTCCTGGTATGCCACCAAGAATGATGAGATATAATTCTGGTATGCATAACAATATGAATACCGCAACTGCAACTGCTACTGCTGCAGTTACTGCTGCTGCTGCTGCTGCTGTTACACCAAATATTGTGAGTGCGGAACCTCAACTTATTAATCGCGATGAACCTCAACATACTGGTTCAACAATTGAAGCAAAACCAAAAATGAGGTAAAAATGTTAATCAATTTTTATATGATAAGTTGGAATATTATTTTTAAAACCTATTTTTTTGGATGCTAATACATTTCCTGATAAATTTTTTATCAGTTTATAATGAAATATTTATTAAAATGTAATAGTTCTATATTTTATTATAATCAATATTCTCTATATTTATAAAATGTAAATAATTATTGATTTATATTTTGTACTAAGTTAATTATATTAATTTGTAATAGAAATCTGGCAGCTGATATCACACGATTCTTACCAACATCTATTCGAGTTAAGAGAGATGATGGTAAGCCAAATAAGCGTGACAATGCTTGGGAACAACATAAAGCAGCAGAATACAAATCTAATATTGCTGCCAATAATCAACAAGCCGGACAACAAACTAAAGATGATGCATATATGCAATTTATGCAAGAAATGGAAGGGCTCCTTTAATATATTTTAGTATAATTTTTTTAATGAGTTAACGATTTACATAAATATAAACTAGTACTTTTTCATGTTTAAGTATTAAATTTTTTTATTACATTATTTTCCCATTATATTATGTTTCAAGCTTAAATAATTATTTTGGGTTCTAATTCAAGTAATTAAGAACTATAAAGTGCATACTGTAGGTATACTATTGTAATTATGTCTACCAATTAATAACTCTTATTTATATTATATTATTTTATAGTTTTTCTTACAATTCTTTAATTTATTTCAATTGATTTGGATTTTTATTTGAGTGAACAATTTATCAACTGGTTAAAGTTAAATATACATATGATTTTAAATAATATTCTCCATAACTTCATGTCTTATATTGTAAGACTAATTGTGAAATAATTCTAAGATATGTATTTTAGAATAAAAATGTATACATGAATGCCAGTATCTGAAATTTCAAAACTCGTAAATAAAAAAATAAAAATAAATCAAGAGTAAAATATGCTAAATTGATAACAAAATTATTTTAGTTAATAAATAAGTGAAATGAAAAATAATGTATTCATTGCATCATATACAATAATACACAACTATAACTAGGGTTTGGAAGTTATAGGAGCCAAAAAAAGCAAAATATACAGGCAAATATGTAAGAAAAAATGATAAAATATACATGAAAAAAATATTATTTATTTATTAAAAGTTAATTAGTAGATATTAAAAACTTATATTAAAAAAATTGTGTTATTTGTGAAAATTAAAATATGGCGCGTAAATGGTTGGCATTTGAGATTTTATTGAAAAAAGAGTTAAACAAATATATTTTTATTATTTGTGAAATATGAAATAAATATATTTTGTATAATACCTATTAAGTTGTTGCATTGAACCACCAATATTTTCATTAAATTCATAGTAGACAATAAAAAATAACCATGAAAAATAATATTGAGTTTTATATGATGCACATTTTCTGTATTATTAGCGTTGTGTTATGTAACATTATTTAAAATAAATTGTTTAAAAATGAAAATAATTAATTTTTTTAGAAAATATTAAATATACATACAAATATGTGAAAAATCAACGAAATATGCAAAATATGAATTTTTAATTTTTAAGCTCAAAATTTTAAAGCTTGGTTTACTATAAAATGAGTGTATACAGAACTATGTGCAACTTACGAACTCTGACAATAAACTATAAGATCTGCCCACATAATGCATAAAACCCAGTGATCGACTTGGCAAAATTAAAGAAGGGGGACTCTATTTACTTTAAAAAAATGAGCGTCCCTAAAACTTGTTAAGCGTTATAATTATAACATAATAATAGTAGGGGGGCGCTAACATTTCTGAAAATTAGTTGGGGTACTGTGTCCCACCTTAATTTGATCACTGCAAAACCCAATATTAGTATTTCATAACTCATTATTCAACTAGACTTATTCATGTGACAAAGTAAATTATTAATAATAAATTGGTTATGGATTAATAATTAATAATTTCTGATTTTTCAAAGGGAAAAGTTTGGTTTTATTTAATAAAAAAATAAATTAAAGCTATAAGTTTATTAAAAATATTGCTATACTTGTATTATCTATGTAGCATGATTTATCAATATGCTCATAATCTCCATAATTCTTAAATAAATATAGTTAATAATTATTGTTCGTACAAAATATTCATATCAAATTAGCTTAAGACTTTATGAATATAATTAATGAAAATCTTGAATGAAAACAAACAATATACTATTTTTTAAACCATATTTTAATTATAAAATATGATTAAATTTTTAAAAAACAATAAAAAACACATAATAATTAAGAAGTTGAAATACATAGTTTTGATAATTATTTACCTGCTAGTAGACATGTGTTCTTGCCAAACAATTAAAAAATTTGAAGATTTATTGTTATTTCACAAACATTACATATGTTTTCAAAATGTGAAAACACTAAGAGATGAAATTTAACTAACTTAAATTCAGCATTCAAAGGCTATACAAATGAATATTAAATTATTAAAAAAATATCAAGAAATATAACATACATTAATTTTTTTTTTTTTTTATGATTTTGAAATCTTACTAATTTATACTTCGACTAGTAGGCCATTAGCATAAAATTTGTAAAAAAAAAATATATATATATAAATAACGCAGTTTCAATTAATTATTTAGTTGATTGTGTACATTGAAATTGTTGGCTATGTTAGGTTTAGTATTTTGATTAATTTGAAAAATCCTATCGTGTTACTTTCTGTATCTGGAATTAAGCCTAGACAAATTTTAATAAGATGGATTTTTGTTCAGTTCCTCTCTTGTTTTTCATACTATTTGTATTCTCGAAAATGTGTTAGATTATCAGCATTATCTCACATGTTGGTGGGACACCTTTATTATCAAATAACCACGAGTCAGTCTTGTGTCACCAACATCAAGTTACATGAAATATCTTATGAACTACAAAGTATAATTTCTTTATGTACTAAAATGTGTGATCAAAACATAATATGAGAAATTGGTAACATTTTTAAAATTATTATTAAATTTTGAAGATTGTAAAACAAATAAAAATTGTACTCAGAAATAACCATGAATAATATAAATCTTTTAAATTAATTTTAATTGTTACCATGATATAATTTACTTAATATGAATAATCCAGTTTTATAGTTTTTCAAGATTTGAATATTTAGGGCATCTATTTACATAATTCAAAAATCGTAATGAGATATTTAAATAAAATACAATTAATTTTATCTTTTTTTTTCTTCTTTTAAATCGGCAATACACTTGTCACCTGGAACAACCATTAGGCAATGTTTCAGGTGATGGATTGCCATAATTTATTGAAATAAATACATAGAACATATTTGGGGTGACTACAGGACAATCCCCTGTAGTCGTGCTCCTCACAATAAATGTCCTAGCCTGGAGGTTAATGGGATGCATATTGGTTAGACCACTTGTATCCATTACGCTCACTGTGTTGCAGCTATCCCTGCCTGAGCTTATCTTCATGTTCTGCATCTTCCTCGATGGTAATCACATCTGGTAACTGGAGATAAGCTAAACAGGTTCTCCTGCATTTCGGGAATCACTCCACCCGGGTTGAATAACCTGATAATCAAGGCAAAACGTTTCCAGTCATAATCAAATGCTTTGCAGCATATAGAAGTGTGGAATGCATCATCCTCCTCCTCGACCTAACTATCGGTTGCTCGATAATAAATTAATTGTATCTTAATACCTAACAGAAAAATAAAAATATTTAGTTGAATTTTAATTATTTTGTATTTTAGATAGATTAAAAAAATGTTTACTTTATTAATAGAATAAACTAATACTAACTTTAACAAAACCTTGATTTTTATCCAAATTAATATATATATATATATATATATATATATATATTATAGTAAAATTTTCTTTAAATGTTCAAAACTGTCATTATTCATAAATAATACTGGAATTTATAATTAAACCATCGCTTAATTATTAGTTATTATACTATGCATATTTTTTATGACACAGTATTCATTGAAATTGGATGTACTGAAAAAAAAATTAATTAAAAAATAATGACAAAATATACACTTACATACTACAAAAGAAATTGTTTGCACATGATTAATTTAAATTATAATTTAAAAATTATGTAACTTTTTCAGTAATATAAATAAATTAAATGTGATTTGTAAAAAAAAGTATTATTCTACATTTACATAAAAATCTACATATTATTACTTAAAAAGTAATTTCCCAAATTTTATAATGACAATAATATTAGCAGGTTTTAAGAAAATATATTGCTTTAAGACTTGACCTTTTAATGATATTTGAAAATAAATTGTATTTATTAAGAAAAATTACTTATAACCATCAATCAACAAATTTAAATCAGAGTACATTTTTCAAAATTATTGACATTTCTAGTTTTACTTGTAATACAAGTTTCTAAATCAGTTATACATATATTTAGAACAGGTTATATAACAATCACAAACTACATAATAATCAAGATATAATTTAACAAAAATGTATGCTTACTGTTGATTTATATGTAAATTTCAAAAGTTTTTTCTCCTTAACATAAAACAATTTAATACGAATTGAAATTTTGAACATTTTGAAAATGTTGAACTAATTCAATCCAGCATTAAATTCACTTACATAAGATAATATCAAGGGAACCTACAAAATGTACACCAGTTAAATTATGTTTGGATAACTAAAATCTTACTGTAGTCAAAATTAAGCCGTAAGCAGTAGTAATAAGTTATAAACAAAGTAAATAAATACTTTAATTCAATCGCTATATAAATCGTACATAAATCAACATTCAGTACAATGAGAATTTAGGTAGTGCTCCTAAAATCGTGCAGAAATAGTAAAATATTGAATATTTAAGTATGTTGATTTCTTTCAGACTTAAATGGTGATGTACTGCATTTCTCATGCAATTTCTCATATAATACTTATCTAGTTTTGTTATTTAAATATTTAATATTAATTTATAATAACTAAATTTATCACTATAAATAAAAATTTTAAATTACAATACATACAACACAAAATTGTATTTTATTAAAATATATTAAATAATAATAAATTAACTAAGAAACTTACTTAATTGATTTATACTTAATATGATGAATGCAAATTTGTTCCATAATTATTCATAACATCAAATTCACTGTTTTTACTAGGCACATCTAATGGTGTAATATTTGGTTCCTGAAACATTTTTTTTTTTTTAATAATTGCCGTTGAATAAATAAAAATTAAATATACCTTATCAATCATTTCTGGAAATATAGTACTCAGATTAAAGTTGGTTAAAGTGTTCACATTACTGCTACTATTATAATAATTGTTTGTGTTTTGAGTAAAATGTTGAACTGGTTTATTATAACTGGAACCTGTCATACTAAACGTGGTTGGCAAAGGAATGTAATTTGCAATATTATGCTTCGTCGTTGTTACAGGATTATAAAAATGTGTTGGTATTTGATACCCAGATGGTTGTCTATCTACTTCATTTCTATTATCATATAAATAATTACTATTATGTTGATTATAGTAGTTTCCAAAATTTTCATTGTTATTATAACTTGATTTTTGACCTGTTCTATAACAAGTAGTTTGTTTATTTATTATATTTTGATTTTTTGAACTAGATTTTATAATAGAACCATTTTTTTGTTGATGCCTAATTAATGATTCAGCACTATGATTAGTGGATCTGCTAGAGTCATGTGAATATTTTGATCGTACCCAAGATTGATCTTGTTCAAATGTATTTATCTCAGGATAATATTGTTTAGTTTGATTTTGATAATAATCCTTGTCTGTTTTCTGATTTTGATACACACAACAATAATCCTTGGCACAATTTTTTCCTTTTCGTTTGTCATTAGATTTTGGTTGTTCTACTAATTGACTAACTGAAAGAAAATTTGAATTGACTGTACGAGATTTATAATTGAACATGTTTTGTTCACTACTTGTAACAGGAATTATATTATCACTTTTTTTGTTACATTCATATACTCTTTGATCAAATGGAGTATTAGAACCAGTATGAATATTCAAAGCTAAATCTCCCACAAGAGTTGGTAATGTTGAAGGCATATTAGTATCTAAATGAGGTAATAAAGGTATATTTTTGGATGGCGACCATGAATATGTTTGTTTAGGTTCCGACTGTAAATCAAAAGACATATCAAAATTGTTTTTCTTTTGGTAACTATAATCATCTTTTTTTGCAAAAGAATTTTGACAGCTTTTATCTGTCATCCAGTTAACTGGAACACTTTTTTCATTTTGTTTCTTTTTTTGTTTTGGCTTATGTGGCCAAACTTCATGGTAATTTTCAGAATCAATGTATGTAGTTGCATTACCTGTATTTAAATCATATGGTACATATGGAACATTATTTGCAGATACCGTAGAAGTAGATTTATCGGTCTTTTTTATATTTTTATTAAGGTTTTTATCAAACGAATTATAACTAGTATATCTCCAAAGATCAGAATTTGATTGTGTTGTTTTATAATAAGAAGAAATATCATTATAAGTGGTTTTATAAAAAGTAGACGCAGTTGGTTGTGGTGGAGGTATAGCCTTAATTTTTTTAATCTCTTTATAACCATACATTTGATCATTCTTTTTACTGATATCTACGTAACCATCATTATAATATGGTTTATCATTATAACCAAATTGATCTTTCATCTTATCTTTATTTTGATCTTTTTCACAATCATTTATATTTTTCTGGAACAATTCTGTAGCTGGAGATTCCAAGTTTCCTATTTGCAATATTGTTGTTGGTGTAGCTGAATGCAATTCAGTTTGTTCAGTTTCATTAAGGATATTAGTGTTTTTTGAAGTTGAAACAAGTGGAAAGGAAAGAAGAAAAGCTTCAGTGGGAGACATAGAATCAGCATGATGTCCTCCAACTGGTCCTTGAAGAGAACTAAACAGATCAGTAGAAAAATCTGTATTTGGTATAGGTAACCGTATATCATCAAAACAAGACATAATATTTTTTGCTGTTTCCATTGATTTTCTTTGACTTTCTTCTGTTAATATAGTTAATGAATTAACAACAGTTGATGTAGTCTGAGTAACAGATAAACATGCTGGAACATCAATTGTTATTTTATCATTATTCCTAACATTTTCGGTTTCAGCTGATTTTAATTCATTTTTAGAATCATCACAAATTATTTCACTTGTGATATTTTCTTCTCTATCAATAGATTTTTCATTTTTATCTTGATTAATGTTCTTAACGATAGCTTCAATTGTGTGACTTGTAGTATTTTTATTATCATTTAACTTAACTGGTTCCGTGCAATTATGTTTTTTATTTTCTTCTATTTCTTTTTCATTGATGCTTTTTTCAACTATTTGTGCTTTATTTGATTCATTTTTATTTTCAGATTTTCTTTTAAGTTTTGTATCATTTGCTATTTCAACTTTATCTTTCAAAAAATTAGTTTCTTTTAAAAGTCTATTATATGTTGCTAGTGATGGTATAGGTCTTTTGTTAACCGATGTAGTAACAGTTGCATCATTTTTTTTGGGGGCAATTAATACTTCTGAACTTTTATAATCAGGTAACAAAAGTATTTTAGGTATATCAAATATTATTTGTGGTTGAGGTATAATTGGTGAAGTATCAATTTTTATTAAATGACCACTAGGTAAAATAAATGTAGGTTTAGTTGATGTTAAAACTGTTATATTCTCAGGTTTGGTCGTTAAAGAAATAGGCCTTGTTTTTGGTGCTAATTTTGATTTCTTTTTTAATTTTTTTACATTGTTATTTTGAACATTGGATTCTTTTTTTCGTTTTGACTTTGATCCAATTTTCAAACATGTCTTTTTAATCATTTTTTCTTTTGGTATTCCAATTTTTGATTCCTTCAAAACAGATATTAAGTGTTTGATTCTTGTACATAGATGAGATATTTTATTTTGTAAACGTATTAATTCTTTTCCTAAGATAAAAAAAATATTTAATATGTGAACTCAAAATAACAAAATTTTATAATAATTATATATTAAAAAACATAAAAAAAAATATATTATTTATATGTAATAACAGTATTTTAAGAATACAATTTTTACAATTGAACTTACTATGAATATTTGTCATTTTCAATTTTTCATTTTGTAGAATACGGATAAAGTCAACTGCATGATTTATAACATCAGCTTTACCAAGTGAAGCATTAGAGTCTGATGGTGGAAGAACAGTACGCAATTCTTCAAAACTTACGTTCAAACGATCTCTGCGTTCTTTTTCATATACTCTATTTTTACTAAGATCAAAAAATGTTTAATATAAATAATCAATTATATAACAGTTGTACAATTAATACATACGATGCTTCTTTTTTACCACCCATTATCTATAATATGATACAAAATTATTTCTGAAACAAAATTGAACTGTTCTGTTAACAAAAAGAATAAAACAAAAATATTTAAAACTGAAAATAGTAAATTTTATAGTTCAATAATTTGAAACATCAAAATATTCAAAGATATAACAATATTAACTGTCAATTGTTATCAATTATTACAGTTTAATCCTAAGTAGGTATCATTACACGAAATACTTACTTAAAAATATTAAAGTTAATTGTATTGTAAGCAAATAGAACAACATACATCAAAGCTGAAGTATAATGCATGGGCTATAAGATTTGTGTTTATCTATATCGAGTTATCAACATGTTATACATATGTTTTTTATCACACTAAATTGTGTACAAAATGTAAGGATATAAAAGTGTAGTTTTTTAATTATCTTTGGTTTTGATGTGATTCTAAATTTTTCTATTTGAAAATTTTAATACTTAGTAGGTTCCAAATAATAATGTACAATTTATTCCGAAAGATAATTTTTGGGTTTTTTTTTTCTACAAAGTCTATAGAAATTACAAATAAGGTTGTAAGTATGATAACGTCGCAGCTTTGTAGATATACGTTACGTCACACATTTTTTAAATTATTAAATATGAAAAATGTTGGAACTTTAGATTAAGCTTACTTGCTTACCAATTTATATCATACTTTGTACGAATATTGCAAAGATCTATAAAATATAACAGCTATTTCCTGTGACCTAGCCAAAAAAATATTTTGAGAGAATTCAAATTTTCATTTCTCTCTACTAATTAAGTACCAACTTTTTAATTATAATGAGTTCAATAATCATAAATTAAAATATAAAATTTGTTATTAATTAACTTATTAAAACTGTGAACATTGTTTGATGATGATATGATATGGCATTATACGATGTCTATGAGTGCCCAGAGGGGGGGGGGAATACGGGGCATTTGCTCCCCCTAGAAAAAATTAATCGAACGGTTAATAACAAGGTTTGCAATCGAACAACTGCGAAGACTTCGGTTTTTATTTGATAACGATTAAAGTGTGTACAATTCTGACATATTTTATGGTATGCTAAGAATACATTTATTTTATTATACTTTTTGGTGTTCGATTTAATTATACCCCCCCCCCCCCCGGCCCTATTATTTGTACAATTTCGGACTGCACACTTGATTTTACTGCTTTAAATGAAAATTTAGTCTCATTACTGTCTTAGAAAAAGGAATATATTACATAGGTACATAATATATATATATATATAAATGGATTAAATTTTAAAAAATTCAATAATACTCATATTTCCTAGTAGTTGGCTTATTATTTAATTTTTGTTTTGTAGACCGTAGTGCACACTTGTACATTCGTGATGCACATTGTGTGTCGGGGTGCACATAAAAATAGGGCCCTCCCTGATGAATTTCCTGCGGTCGCCCATGCATATATCTTAAAATGATTTTAAACCTTACAAAATAAGAGAGATGTTTCAGGGAGGGTTATTACTCGTTAACCTTTCTGACTATGCCAAGTTCTATATTGACTATTTTATACTCAGTGACGAGCTATGTGTGCAATGTGGGTAAATGCCTGTCCCAGGCCCGTATTTAAAAATTTGGCGCCCCGGGCATATAATTTATCCCCAATAAATCCTTAAAAAATAAATAATAATAATATAACACTTATTATTTTGTCCATAATCGAGATTCTTTAATATTAAATATAACGTATAAACGAAAATCCTTTAAACCCTTTTTTTAATTAACAAATTAAACAAATTATAACATAATAAAACATAAAATTTCCTTTTTTTTTAATTAACAAATTATAATATAATAAAAATACAATTTTTTTTTTAATTTTCAAATTATAACATAATAAAACATACTATTTTATTTTTTTTATTGTTTTATTTTATTTTTTTCATTAGGTACATAATTTTTAAAATTAATTTTGCTAAATTATTTTTCGTCCCCGGACATGTGCCTATCTATGCCTTCCTAAATATAGGCCTGCTCAGGCCCTTGACTAGGGGAGGCCCATTATTACTCAACGTTAAAAAAAAATAAATAAAACAGTGTAAGCAATGGTGCATTTAAGGGGGGGTGGGTGAAAAGAGCAAATGTCCCAGGCGGCAAATTTTTGGAACGGAAAAATATTCTAACTTTTATTATTGTTCATGATTTTTTTAATTTTCACACCTTTTTCGGTACTGTTAAGTATTTTAAAAAATATTGTTGAGCATCAAATAAGAAATTTAAAAATTATACTATACTATCTTATATAAACAGTGCTTGATTCAAAACACTCACAAGACTCTAGTGAATCTAAATCTGAATTTGAGGTTTCTAGGTCTTGCTCAAATGTTTCTATAGGTAAATCAATTATAAAATATAATAGTATAATATCATATTCCTCACTTAATTTGACACATTAAAATTTTTGTAGATAACTGTGATTAGCAATCGATTTATTTAGATCATGATGAAGTTAATTCATTGTTATCAAAGAAAAAAAATCATATGATGAACTTTTCCATCAATACCAGTTTTTAATTTCTTTAACCACTATAACCATACTGGTATATACTAGAGGTACGCGAAAAGGCTAAACAACTTCAGAAAGTATATTCAGATGATTTGGACGGATGGGATGTATCATTCCCAAATGAATGTATTCACTTTAGAGCAATTTTAAAAACCTTACAAAAGGAGAGTAAAATTGTACCTACAAGTGTTCAATGTATGTTAGTATTTATAAAACAGAATAGTTTAATTGAAGTATATCCTTATATGTACACCTCCAAGTAATTGTTTAACGGAAAGATCATTATCTACATTAAAAAGGGTAAAAACTTATTTAAGATCAATAATAGGAGAAAATCGTCTTAATTCATTAGCAATCCTCAACATTGTAGTTGATTTAACAAAAACTATTAATTTTAATGATATTATTGAAGCTTTTGCTTCTCAAAAGTCAAGAAAAAAATTATTAGCTATTGATTATTTTATTATATATAATTAATAATAAATATAATATCTTTAATCTAATAAAAACTATGTATTGTTAATCATTGTGCATATAATAAGTGTTGATTCCGTTTTCTATATTTAATATATAGATATATATTTTTAAGGAATATTAACTTTGAATAAAAAAGATAAGGTTAACGTTAGGACATGTATAACTATAAAATTATCTTATACAATATCGCAAAACAACTGATTTATGATTTGTTTCATAAAACTAATTTTTTTATTGCTTAACTTTGAATTTATGAATTTATTTATATATATATATATTTTTTTTTTGGTTAGGAGGAAGAGCGGAAAAATTATTTTATCCCGGAGCGCATATATATATTAAATGCGCCACTGAGTGTAAAAAAAATTAAAAAGATAATAAATACTACTCAAGATATTATTAAAAATGATTAGCTAAGTCAAGTTATTCGATACATCTCAATTATTTCAGACTTCTACGGTAATACTAAAACATTGCTAATAAATGAATCATTTAATGGCTTTATAGACATTTTAGATGAATAAGGTGCTGATTTAGAAGAGTAAATTATTAATTGTACTACAATTATTTGTATTTTTGAAATAGTAATAGAAATCACAAAAAATGGGGTGTACGATAAATATTTTAAGAAAAATGTAAAATCATTTTATGATGAAATCCTCCAAGATTATTGCTTTAATACAGTAGAAAAAAAATTTAAAATCATTGTATTTTATTTAACATTGAATAATGAAATAATACAACTAAAAGAATATTTTACCACTTTAAATAACATATTCAAAAGATTTGAAATTACTCAACCGAATTCGTTGATTAATTTCACTAACGAACAAATTTTGAATTCCGCTAATAAACTGGTAAAATATTACTATTTTCATTTATCTAATACTCATGTTGGTCAAATTGTATTACTCAGATCTGGTTTTTAAGAATAAAAATCAAAACCAACATTGATAAAAGCAATTATTAAATTAATTATTACCTAATTAACTATATTTTCTAAAACATGTACAACGATAAATAATATTTATCATGTTCTTGACACTTATTATACTATAACAGTTGCTACAGCGGGAAGTTCATTTTTCAAATTAAAATTAATAAAATAATATTTACGAAGTATAAAGTATAACAAAAAATTAAATGGACTTAGCATTAGATCTGTTGAAAATGATCGAGCACGTCAGTTAAATTTAACAAAAATAATTAACAATGTGCAGAAAAAAAAATCACGCAAACGAAATTTCAGTTAATTAGGTATATGTAATTCCATCTTATTTTTTATGTAGTTTTAATTTTAATAATAATGTGTTGCAGCTACTAATTTTCATACAATTTTATTATTTTGAAATAAAATACTTACTTTAAATTTAAATGTATGTTCTTGTATTTATATTATTTAGAATTAAAAAGTTGAGGTACCCTTTTTTTACTTTTGCACATGGGCCACTTTTGTATGAACCGCCACTGGTTATACCATGGGCGTCGCCCAATTGCGGCCTAAAGTAACCTTTTTACGTTTTCACCTATCCTGATTGCGGCCCGTACATAGCAGGTAGGAATTACTATTCAAGTGGTTATCAAAACCAAATAAATATCCCGATTGCATCCGATACGTATTTTGACATCGTAATCAACTATCGTAATCACGATTCATACGATAACCGATATTCGGCGTGGTAATTTCCAAAGATACATACAACAACTATTATCTATTTTTTTACTGTAGACAATTTATTATTTTAATATTGGACTATTTATTGATGATTTACTGACATAATTGTATTTCATATCTTTTTATATTGTAAAAAATGTATTATTTTACTATTTTACTATTTGTTACTGCAATCTTGTAATTATACTTTTAAAATAAATATTAAACATTTTGTGAATCAATGTGTGTCTGGACGCAATTGGGATACTTATATTTGGGATAAAATACGACTACCTGGATTCGGGCCACAATCGGGCAACTCCGATACCAATGTGTGCAACCCTGAGTATAACAAATAAATTGTACAGTAAAATAAAACCCTAGCACTGTTTAAAAACTATTATAATTCTAACAGTTACATTTTCATGTAAATGAATTAGGTACTGATGACATAATTTCTATTTTAGGCATTGTATTATATCATAATTATAATATTTTACTATTTTTGGTAGTTATTATTCACCATGATGTACATGGACAATATAATGTTATTATAAATAGATAATAAATAAACCTAATAGAAGAAAAGTTGATTTTCAATCTATTATTGGTTCAATAAAACCAATAATTTAACTTTTTCTAAATCGGATTTCAGACATTTCTCCTAGTGAAGTAGAACGTATTTAATAATCTAATTACAGTATATTCAGATTTAATAAATTATATTATACTTAAGAGTAAACGATCAATTATTTTCACTATTTAATTAATTAATCAGTAAATATATTGTAGATTTTCTAATTTTGGATCTAAGGCAAATACAGCATGTAGCTTTTGCGATGATTATCAGTACTGCCATAAATCATGTATTCAATAAATATTGATAAGATTAATCATTCGACCAAGGTGGATATAAATGGTATAATACAGTATTGTAATCTTGGCCTTTATGGCCCATACAATCTGTTTTCTTTGATAGTGATTAGATTATGGTTTTTTTTTCAAAATGCTTTAGTTCTAGTTTGGTAGCAATAAAATGAATACGTCTGTACATTATCTGATAATTACTTATTCAAATATTGGATTTAAATTATTCTTAATACCCAATGACCAAACATGTTTATTGCTTAAACTTAACGAATTTATTACATTAATCTCATTACATTTTCATTATTTATCAAGGACAAATATAATAGTTTATGTTATATATAGGTACATATTGCATAATCACATAAGTAATAGTACCAGTTTGGTTAAATATTATTAATTATTTTTTATACTAAATTTCAACACCTACATTGGTAACTTAATTTTTAAAGATAAATAATCCATTGTAGTGATAGTTATAGTTCATAACAATACTCATGTATTTTTAGGATAATAAACGTAATAACAGTTAATATATAATAATTGTATGGAAAAAAAGTAATAGTATGAGTATTGGTCATAAAATAGAGTGTGTTCAGTAGATCAATGATTTTTAAACTTTTAAAGATCTAGAACACCAAAAAATAATTTTTTTCATGCGAAATCCCTATTAAAATTATTTTCAAAAAAGGAAGCCAGACATGGCAATACACGGTAACATTAGCAATATACTAAAATACTAAATACAGCAAAATGTAATTGAATTATTTATTTAGGATGTATCGTAGCATTCAAGAATTAACTTTATATCTGATAACAAGAAAAATTATAATAAAATTAGTGCATAAATTATAATGGAATGAATGAGTTTGAATGTGACTCCATATATTATTAATACCTGAAATAAAATTTGATAATGAATGTCTGAGTGTCGGTGTCAAATTCAACCCATTTCGATATTTAGTCTTTTGCAGTGACTGCTGTGTATACACATAAGTACGTCAAAAGGAAATAGAAGAAAAATTTCCAATGCCTTTTTACTTTACACCTCGTATTGCACTGCACTGTGTAGCATCTCGTTACTTAAACAAAACGCACAGCATCTATAAGGCACGGTGGCCGGTCTTAATGAAACCAAACCGTCATTTTATCTGTTATAATAACGTGGGCACGTGCCACGTACTAATTTTTCATTATCATTTTCATTATCGACGGTTATTTTTCGACCTTTCTTATTTTGTATAAGTATAAAACACTATTGACTATATTATCATTATACATTTTATACTGTAATTCATTATTATGTAATATTAAAATATAATAATATTTTATAAATGTCTACACCAAACACGACTTTATCCCACTAGAGCTACCTTTGGCCTATAATTAGACTTATTCAAAGTAATGTTTTTGACTAATTTGTCAAAATCAACTGAGTTTCGAGGAACTCTAAGGTTCCGCAAACACAGTTTAAGGTACATTGCAGTAAACTATAAAATAATATATTACGAGTGTATGATTAATTGCAGGGGTTGGAACTAAATCGGTAAGAACCGATTTTGGAACCGGAATCTTAATCAAAAAAGTGTTTTGACTTTAGGTTCTAAAAGAGTATTTTTAGCTGTTAAGATACATGTATTATGTATTACACATTTAATATATTAATATGAATAACTTGATATAGTAATATAAGTTTAAAAATCTAGAAGATCAATATTAGTGCGTACCAATAGATTATCTGAGAAAATGGATTCTAATGTTACTACAAAAAAGTAATAACTATAAAAATATAGTTAATTTTCTTAGTACTAATTTATTTTCAATTAATATATACATATAAAATATTTAATAAAATAATAATAATTAAAAATTATTAAATGGTAAATACTCATAAATTAATATATAAATAAATAAACAAATAGTTAATTGCGACTGAATATGCAAAAGTAATTACAAATAAATAATAATTATAATAATTTTATTTTTTTCATACGCAGTCGCAATTTAATAAATTCGTATATACTTGATAATGAAATTTTAATTCAAAATCGGTTGTACTTTAAAAATATAATAATAATACTCCCGGCTAATCTTTTATTTATTTAATTATATTTGTTTTAGTGCTAACAAAGATCAAATATCACAATACACAACTTCACATAAAATAATATCATGTCAAAAGATTATTCATCAAAACTAAAATATAATTAATTTTTTCTCTTGTATTAATATTACCTATACACTAATATAAAGCATTTTATTTTGCTATTATTATTTTAACATATAGTAACATTTTTTTAAATTATGTAATAAATAATATAATACTACAATAATTTTATGGTTTCGTGATGCATTGACAAGCCTGAATTATGATAATTTGGCATAACCATAATCAAAATATTGATAACTCACACAAAATAATATTTCAGAGACAAAAAAAAATTATGTTCTAATTTTTAAATTTATTTCTTGTTTTTTTTTTTTTTGTATAAAAAATAAAAATGTTATTTATATAAATAATTTTTTTCTTTTTGGGAAGTAAACCCCTTAATTATATCATCAGTATTAATTACCTCTAAAACATTGATCTGAACACAAAACCATAAAACTATACACTATTTTATACTTGGTTTTTTATACGAGCTAAAAAATGAGTTAAAAAACGAAAATAATCTACTATTCACCATGGGCCTACTATTGTTTGATATCCGTTGTGGGCCTGGGACCATGGCCCCTTTGCCCCCCTTAATCTGGGGTTGCATATTGATTACTCACATCATTTTTATTAATATTTTAACTACTTTAATATTTTTAGAATTTGTCTGAAGATTAAAATTGATATTTTAGTGAAGACCATTGACTTAACCACATGCAACATTATTATAATAACTTTAAGGGTGCGTGATAAAAAATAAAACAAAACATTTAGATTTTTATACAAATTTAACTTGATAGCAAAAATCGAATAGGTAATTACAATTTAATCTTATAATTATAATAATTTTATAATATTTTAATAAAATTAATTTTTTTTTAAAGAAAAGTTTAATATTTCATATTTAAATGCATGTTATATACTTTTTCCGTGTTAAAAAAATACAAAACAAAATTTGGAGTAGGTTGAAACTTTTTTTAACTGGAACCGGAACCGAAACCTTAAATTCGTGTTTTAAAATATCGAAACACAAACCGAAACCGAGATTTTATATTTTAAAAACCTGAACTAAAACTGAAACCCTTAAAATCGCAGTTTCCAGTCTCCGATTAAATGTATAAGGCAATATCCTCCCTCAAAAAGTAAATTGTTATGAATTATTTATATTGTATAAATATAAGAATAATTACGAGAATTTATTGATTGTTTTCAGGAATGGAACAGCGTAAATCAATAAAAACTCAAATTCAAACTGAAACTATTTTGATGAGAAGTAGGAATTATTTAATATAAGTTATAATTGAAATAAAAAATATTATAGATAAGTTTTAATAGAAAATTAGTAGAATTTATATAATTCCTTTTTCAAATAAAGTTTCATTTACTCTAACTCATTAGGCCTACTAGTAAATAAATATTAATTTAATATTATCGTTAGTATAATGTATTAGGATTTCATCAATATTTTGGAATGTATGTTTTAGATTTTAGTCATAGTTGTTTATTTATTATTTGTTAAATAATATTCTTTTTTTCGATATTGGTGAAGTATTTTTATTTATGTTTGTCATTTTTTTTTTTTTTTTTAGTATAATTTTTATTTTATTTTTAGTTTTTTTTCTTTATTAGGATTTTTATGTTACAAACATTTTTTAAAGACAATCCTGTTGAAATGTTGAATCATTATCAAATGATGTTGTTTTACTATCTAGTAATTATAATTACATCCCAGAAATTAATTAAATATCTTTTGTTTTTTGTTACTATCTAATATTAAGTTCAACACGAAATTTCAGTGCAACACCTACATAATATAAATGACTTGGTAAATAATTTAAAAAAAATGTAAAAATTAATTTATAATAAAATATTTATATATATAAAACAGTTTTTTCTTCTTCATTGCATTGCTAATAAATATTAATATGTTAATTAAAATATAATCTATTATATAAATATCACTTGAAACTTGGAAGTTGGAATGCATTATACTAGTTGATAACATTGTTTGTTGTTGGTATTGTTAATGATGCATAAAAACATTATAAAATCGAGTCCCTTGTACCTATATGTATATGTATAACTGTATGAGATCAAAAGCCTAAAGACTAATGTAATCACATAATACGTATTATGATTTAATAAAAAACGGTTGGTGCTAGTATTCAATAAAAATTAAACTAAGTTAATATAGTTAGATTTTAAATAAATCATTAAAATATATTAATAAAAATAATACATTTATTTCTAATATATAGTAATGACATATTGTTTCATTATCACTGTATAATTTATTCTTAACTTTTATGATGAATAAACTATATATTATAATTACAATAAAAAATAATATATGTGTACCAATATTTTATTTTAATTTTCCTATTAACATACAAAAAAAAGAAAAAATGATGCAAATTAATCGGACTATATAAAAAAATACCAGTCTTATTTGTTTATTAGTTGTAACATATAGTTTTCTTAAAAATCTAAAGTATTTGATAATAGAGAATAAACGTGGTTTATGTACAATATTCATGTAATATGGGTACTTCGTTAAATTTACCACCCAGGGTTTTTTTTTTACTAAATTATTATATGATATAAATAATAACTATCTTATTTATTTTAGATAGTTTTTGGATTTTCCGAAAAAAGTATATTTATTTATACATATTGATTAATTTTGTTTTTTTAAAGGCATTGGTACTATAGAAATGTTATAGGTACAGGCTTATCAAAGTACCTATCAATATTTATTAAAATTAATTATAGATGTAATTAAAAAATTAATTTACAAGTTCCCCAAAACATTTTTAAAATAAAAAAATAAAAATGTTTGCATAAGTTATTTATTCAAACATTTGATTTAGGTATATATTTAATAATGTACAAGGTACGGGTAATGTTAACATTTGGATAAAGTCGACATTAGCATGATAATGTAAATATTAACCAGTCAATAGTGGATAATGTAAAATTAAAAATTTATTATATTAAAAATTATATAAAGGTTTTGTATTCTTTGTATTTTGAGTTGCATTCGGTTTGTAAATATTTTCTTAAAACATTATTCGTTTCAGCATATTGTTTAGTTTTTCAGTAATTGTATAAATGAGTACCACAATAATTAATCGCCAATTTTCCGTTGTATAGTATTAATAACTAATAAAACTTATCTTAATGATAAAGTAAAAAATATATGATTCTAATGTATTCATTTTAATTCGACGAATTTTGCTAATATGTTATAAACAATACAATACACAAAGTTGATCTGTTGTTAGACTGTTTTCACATTCCACGTGATCACGTGAAATGTTTTATTTAAAAGTATTTTAAACAAATTCATTTTTTAACAAAATGAATAATACAACAAAATGTTATCGTATATTTAAAAAACTATTACGGGGAAAAAAGGAGATAAATCTTCGTATTGGTCCGATGAAAAATACTTAAATATAATAATTGTACTAAAAGGTAGTAATTAATTTCGTAATTAAAATAAATTTAAAAAAACTAATATTGTAGGAGACGAATAACTTATAGCACCTGTCAAATATGATAATTTAAATAATGGTTTATATGATATACTAAATATATATAATTTAAATAAATCATTAAGTCTTAATGATTTATAAATTAATATTTAACTTATAGTGATAAGCATCAAATGAAGGTAAAAATAGAAGTGTGCCATGTAAAAACAGATAGGATTGATAAGAATAACATTTAGATTATATAATTAAATTAATGTTTCAAAAAATATTTTTTAAAATTTATAATAAATTACATGTATAACATTTTTTTTCCTTATGACATGCTTTTGGTTAAGATCCAAAGTTATTCGGTTAATGTCGTATTTTCGGTTAATGTTCTATTATATCATATTATAGGCCAGGGAGGGGCAACTCAAAGTTACTAGAGGGCCAATTTTAAGATAGTTGAAATCTAGCGGACCAGAGCATAGAAAACCAAAAAAAAAAAAAGGTCATTCAAAATATACATATTATATACACGGAAATAATAAATTCAACACACAACATTACACAAATGATATGAAGAAACTGATATAGTTGAATAGTTCAGTACAAACAGCTATGGTTGAAAGTAGTGGTCTCTATTTCACGTGTATTTGAGAACACGTTCCGTACATGTTTTTATAGAAACGGTGCTTAATTGCATGTTATTAAAATACACGTGTACACGTGTATTTAGAATCCGAGTACTCGTGTATTAAAAGTTCGTACGTTATGATCAATGGTGAATACAAGGATGGGTAACAAGGGCACGTGTCCCATGTGCCTCTCCACCCATTGTTGTTTACATAAAGTAAACACATATTTAATTTAATTTTTAAAAAGAAAACGTTTTTTTAATAATAAATGAATAACTATTAATTTGAGTTTTATTTATACGATTGTATTATAATATATTACACAGTAAAAACACTATAAAAATAACTTATAAATACGACCAAGCCAATTCTATTAATAAATTACAAATTAGATTCATACATAATAATATAAATTATAAATTTCGTATTTGATTTTTCTAAAAATTATAAATATATATATATATATATTTATCAAATTCATGACCAGAAACAACCCTTTATTAATGACAAAATCAAGGGCGGATCCAGAGTCGTGGAGCTGTGGAACAATCCATTTCAAAAGGCCATTTATTAGGGATGAAACTGAATTGGTAATTAATAGTTTGTAAAAAAAAAACACAATCTGCTCATAAAAGTGTATAAGTATATTTATATTACACTTTAGAATTAGTGATACCACCGATAACGACTTATTTACGATTAATAAATATAATCTAATTTTATCAGCGCAACAAACGTACGGAATAAAATATGATTTACTTAACTTTCTACTAAAACGATATAATTTAAAATATGAATTATGAATTGAAAAATTTTAAATTTTGAATAAACATGGCATTTTCAAATGACTCCGATGACCCAACTATCCAAGAGGTCAATTTTGTCAACAAATATTAACTGTGGATCAGCTGACCCCTTGAACCCCCCCTAGATCCGCCCCTGGACAAAATATAAATAAGTACCTATAATTAGTTTTTTTAAATTTTGAATATTTACACATTATATTTACAATATAATACACGGGTATATGAACTTTTAATACACGTGTACACGAACTTTAAAAACACATGTAATTAAATACACGGGTATTCCTACATATTATTATTTAATGTTCAGACTACGTGTTCACGTATATATCAATACACGTACCAAACCGAGAGTCTTAGTTGAAAGTTATATATAGACATTTAAAGATGTTTAATACCAGATAACAATTATTATATCGATAAGATAGAGTATAGAAGATAAAATTTAAAATTGTATGATGTAATTTGAAAATATAGCACGGGCCAGATAAGAAAGGCTCGTGGCCCGACAGTTGCCCACCATATAATATAGGCTAATGTCGACATTAACCCAATGTTATCATTATCCATAACATATATACTATAGTATTAAATATATAAATTGAACTTTGAAATATCGATCATATTTAAATACTCTAAAACATCATATATCTATATTAAAATGTATAAGACTCATTCAAAAGTTTATTAAGAACCATCTTTAATGTAATATAATTATTTATCAATTTTTTCAAATCGAATGACATAATTCCCAGTAGGTAATGATGATCTACCAATCTCAAGTATACAATACAAAAACTATATTCAGCTAACTTACGTACATACAATTAATTCAGTGGTTAAATCGGGGAAAATGTTGTAGGGGGACTATATTCATCAAAAATTGAGGAGCGTTCCCCTTCCTAATTTTAAATCTTACCAACCTTTTTTAGGAAACCCATGAGGTCTAAGCCTCCTTTGTTATATATATATATGTTCATAAAAATTTTATTTTCATAGGGTGTAAAACAAATTTCCCCTAAAGAAAAATAATTCTATACATGTGCCTGCTCAAAAAAAATAAATTGAAATACATAGTAGATAATGTTTAAAAAATTTAACTTAAACTTAACAAAACTAAAAAGAAACAATTACTAACCTTGCTAGTTGTTGGTCGACGTAGACAGTAACAAATACGTACATTGCACATGAGGTGCATACAGTCTATATTATAAGATAGTGTCTATGCTCTATCATAATTTAATATTTATACTATTTATAGCTATTCTATTCTGTTTATATTTATTCTAAATAATAGTCGATATCACTATCACTTTAATTTTAGAGCTATGGGTAATAACCGCTCGGGGATCTTCTACAATTAGACACAGCGTCAATTAAATTAAACCATGATGTATATTATCTACCATTTTTTCTTATACCTCATTTACATTCAGCCCATTTTCGTGGCAGTGAGCAGGGAAGTGGGCATGGAAGTGGGCAGCACGAGTATGTGAACACGTAACTCGCGCTGATCATGCTCCTCGCATTGTCACTGCCCGTCGCTCCCGTTAGGAGCGGTAAATTGAGCAGTGCGAGCAGCAGGTTAACCGACAGCGTGATATTAGCACACATTAACAGGGCAATGTAGATGCTCACTACCTACGACGCTGCCACTGAAGTATTTTGACAATGAAATACAGCAGCGCGAGGAACAGCGGCAATGGCTGAATGTAAATGGGGTATTATAGTTATACCTAAATAATTTCTCCGAAATTTCTTCCACTTGTTCAAATAAATCAAGAAAATAAATTTCATGTAATATTGTAATTAGGGTGGGCCGATACCACTTTTTACCGATACCCGATATACCGATATATAGAACCGATATAAAATCGATACCATATATTATAATCACAAGTAAAAACTATGTTGATTTTTAATATATTAAACAAAAAAATATATTTTTTTGGCAAAACCATGAACCGATATTAAAATTAATCCAATACCCGATATTATAATCACAAGTAGTTTTTGCGGTATCGGTTCAAATATCGGTTTTGAAAATAAACCAATACCGATATTTTCGATACCACCAATATCGGCTGATATCAAGTATCGGTTCTAGGATCGGCCCATCCCTAATTGTAATATTATAATAAGTATTGTATATTCAATATTGTATTTTAGTGACCAATGCCATTAAGCGTCCACCTAGACTTTTGGCGACTTAAATTAAAGAGGACGCATATACTTACCTTAAATAAGAAAGGGGACTGCGTCCCCCTCCGTCCCCCTCCACTTTAACCACTGAATTAATCATAGTTGTAATACTTTTTCTTTGATCCCTATTCTTTTTAAAATGTTTATGTCTCATGTCCATGTCTCGCACTCATATGTGAGTGTGGGTCTTATTATTGTTATATACAACCTTGCTTTAATTTTTTTGGAAAATACTTTTGATTTTAAGAACTTATTTAGAGTGAAAGTTACTCTTTCTGCTTTTATTATCTTTACACCAATTTCCCTAGCCCAGTCATTGTTTTTACGCAGCACTGTACCTAGGTACCGAAATTCATTAACTTTTTCGAAAGCTAGTAATCCTAGACTAGGACTCCTAGCTAGTGAAAAATATTAAAGTGAGTCATGTCGCCAAATTGGCCACCCCTTTCCTATTCCACAATAACTTTTAATGCAAAATTGAATAATATTTTAAATTTATTTGTAACAATTTATACTGACAGTAGATATATTCTACATACTTACATAATACAGCATTCGAATCTCGGTTTAGTTTTTGAAAATTATATTTGTTAATCTTAAAATTTAAATAACACGAAAAGATAATGGTAGTGAAAGTTCGTCCATCGTTACTTCGCACTCCCTAAACTATATAATGGTATTAGGTTTATTGAGTTTTAAAGAAAAAAAAATTTTAAAATTTTTTTCAGTATCGTTAGAAAAGTATATGATAAGGTAATATTCAATTTTCAAGTCTTAATATTCAAAAATAAAAATTGTATTTCATAAAAATTTTAAAATTGTTAATTTTAAATAACTAATATCTGTAAATGTAGAAATCTCATTTACATTTTTACCGTTTTTATTTATTTTTTCGGCAGTTTTTCCTCGAGCCTAGAAAAATATTAAGATTTTTGAAAAATGACCTCTCAAACTCACCGTGTGATATTACACAGACAGATTTTGAATTTTAAAAGTTGCAAGATGAAACTTTTGGTCCAGTATTTCTATCCAAAAAATTAAATACAGAAAAACAATAAAAAAATTAATAAATATCATTGTAAAACTATAAAATCCTTTGTTTCACTTGGAATCTAAAATTACATGTGTTTATATTATTAATTGTTATCTTCGAAACATTACATCACATTAACTATAACACCCTGATAATATGTTTTTATAATTTATATAAAATATTTATATCATTAATTATAGTTTATATATTATAATATAATTTTGAACATTAAATATTTGTTATAAAACTGTTTCGTATGAACTATGAATTCTACTCCACAGTTTATTTTCCGATAATTTGCTTTGAAAATCATGTAATTTTTTATTTTTCTGAAAATATAAATCTAACTTAACTAACTAATCAAAATATAATTGTAACATAAACGGAAGTCCAGAAAGAATACAAGTACCATTTAATCAAGTAATAGTTGTGGCCCGTATATGACTCCCTACCCTGAGCGTATTTAGACAGCTTGTTCATTTATTATGTTTCAAGCATGTGTTCGTCATAGCCTTCGTAGGGGTTAGACAGTACTCTCGCTTTTCAGTGTATTTTTCTTATTTTGTTTTTTGTCTACCAATTGAAGTTCTAAAATGCTGGTATTTTATTTAAATTGGAAACTAGTTTATGAGTGCCTATGTTACGACATTAAATAAAGGGGTACTAAATAGAACTAAGGATCATTAACATACAGTATAGAATATTTTAGTAATTAATTTATGCACAAAAAAATTAGGTTAATATAAGTTATTGCACTCATCAACTTTTATTAATAAAAATTATAAATATATACATAAATAAAAATAACATAAAATACTTACATAAATATTTTATATAAAATAGAATCTCAATAACTCGAAGCCCAAAAGATTTCATAGAGTGTAACTTTTCTCCGAGTTATTGAAAATATGAATTTTTAAAATTCTAATAAATTAATTAAAAAATTGAATATTTTTCGTAAGCATTTAAGAACTATTCAAGCATTACCTATATTTGCATGGACAATGTATAAACGTATTACGGTACGGATATATATATACATCGATTAACATGGTGAACAAAATTTTTAAATATTTGTTAGGTTAATAATATTTTCCTTAATCAATAATTTTTAATAAGCAAATGAAAAATATATAACACATTTTAAAAATACTTTCAATAACTCTCGATGTTAAAAATTCAATCAGTATACTTTAACTATTTTTTGTATTTTGTAAAAATTATTGTATAGGTATATAATATTTATTTAAAGACAAATTAAGTTTCTCATATTTATAAAATAATTGATCTAACATACATTTTTATTTAGATTTATGAATTAATGAATAATAAAATATGAAAAATGAGTTTACTTAGAATATTATTTGCAAATTCAAGAGTCAATAAATGTTTTTAGCAAAAAATTAATTAGGAAAAAAATGTAATATAAAGCAGTTTTTTTAACGGTTCTAGCCATCTATTTCAATGTTAAAAATTAAAATACATATAATAATTAATTTAAATCTACAATTTAACATTCTATAAATGAAATATAATCATTAATTAATAATGGATGTAGTTTATTACAGGATGCCGTATACACTATGGTATCTACTAAGTATGTTTAAGCATACCATAATAATATATTCATACAGTTGAACGATGATAATAAATGAAATAATATTTTTGGATATGTGTTATTTTAATTTGAGCACATATTTAAATGGATGTTGCCTAGTTCTGACAATATAAACAATAATTAATGTGTATATAATATATGCAACGTTTAACTATTAAATATAACATAGATTTATTTGGTTATCAATTTTATGGGCTCATACAACGTTTGTTTTTTAATATTTGTATTGATTTTCGTATTCAAATTCTATATTATAAATCAAGAGTACCAGTGATGCAACGATAAGAACCTACAACAACCACCCCCCCCCCCATCTACCAAAAATGAGAGCGTATGCACACATACTCACACGTACCTACGCAATACGTATCTACGTCAAACATCTGTAATACTTATTATTCATTATTCTGCTTAGTTTAGGAAGCCATTGACTTTTCACAAGTTATGAATTACTTAAAAACTTGTCTTAGTTTGTATTGTTTGTACAATACATTAATGTTTAATAGATTTTTTCCAATAATCTAAAGTTTAAAACATAATATGAATTAAATAATTAAAATATATTACAATTGTTTGAAGACCAATCAAAAAATGCATATACATAAAATATAATTAAATATGATTTATAGTACCTTAATTTGGTTTCATAAAATCATAAATCTATTTAAATTAAATCAAATCAAGTAATTTATATAAAATT
Source organism: Sipha flava (assembly GCF_003268045.1). NCBI lineage: Eukaryota > Metazoa > Arthropoda > Insecta > Hemiptera > Aphididae > Sipha > Sipha flava. The sequence goes on from NW_020272220.1 coordinate 314,828, forward strand.
AATTAAATTTAAATATCAAGTAGATTCCTAGTGATAATATATATCAATATTGAATATATACTATTTAAATACAAATATACCTGGATTTTATGCTATACGCATGTAGACCATGCGATTATTTATTATAAAATATTAATGTCACATGCTCAGTTACTTATAAGATGATAAGTCAAAATCGTCTAGCCGGGAGGTATTTCTAAGTCATTCATAAATCTTTAGATGACATTAATATCTGGCTTGCACATGTTTTCACCAGTTGTCTTATGATTTTAGCCTTCTAAACAAAACATTCCTTAATATAATTTTGTCTGCATACCATAATACTTAATAATATTCAGATATATATTTTTAATATATACTCACATGTATTTTAGTGTTAGAAAAAATTACCTATGAAAAATATAATTTAATGTACTGACAATTTAAGAAAAATAATATTCAGGTCAAATATCAAAAAATTAAACATGATTATACTCGTAATTTATTGGGTTATAAAATAATAAAATGTATAAAGAATCAACCTACAAACAATATTATTTGTTGTTATAATGATAAAAGTATTTTTAATTGGTTTTGATCAAATTAATATATAATTTGGTGATTGATAAACTGTTAATGCATTAATGTAAGTTAATACGTAGGTACCTATATACGTGGAGATAGTAGAACTGAGTGAAGTATTATGTAGACACTGATCCAAGGAGGGGGGATTGTCACTTCCTCAATAAGAATTTTTGTAGAATAGTATTGTTTGAAATTATCTCATTACCTTCTTTAATGTAGAACTTAAATTTAAAAAAATATTAATGCACTCACCTCTCCCACATACACACACAACCTCCCCATTAAAATATTTCTGGAATCTCACTGGATTTTGTATTTATATTGTGGGCAAACAAATAAATTAATACTACACGCTCATCATTAATTAATAATTAAAACAATTCAATTATTTTTTAATTAAACAGCTCTTTAAATAGATTAAAAAAAAAAACCATTTAAATTCACAAGATATATAAAACGTTTTTAAAATTGTTTACAACGCTTCTACCTTGAATTATATGAACGAAATTTTAAATTTTTTCATAAAACTTAATTAATTTAAAAAAAATAAAAAAATACAAAATCTATGTACTTTAACATTTTTCTAAAACGTATTTAAATTATATACAAGAATTATTACTAATCATTATTCTCAATATAGGATTAAATATGAATATTATGATATAATTTAACAGAAATATCCGGTCATGACTTGAAATTAAAATTTCCATTTACGTAAACAGTTTTGTAAAAACATTTTTATAAATTATAAATAAAGATAATCTTTTATATTGAAAAATATACATCACATGAGTTTACTATTATTAGATTTAAAATCGTTTAAAACATATTAAATAATAATAATTTTAGAATCATATTATATAATATAACTATCGGTTATCACTATAATAATTATAAAGATTAATAATAATAAATTAGAATATAACATTGTATTAGTTTTTAAAAATCAATAAATAAATAATGTCTTAAGTCAATCGTTCAAGTACATATTTAATAAAAACAGTAATTTCATGAAACAAATTAGTTAATAACAATAATTATATTTTAAAAATAATCTTAATTGTTAAATTAATTTACCTTATCACAGTTGCAATACCTTTTTCGAAGATTTATGGGTATCTGAGGACATCATTACCTGACAGTATTAGACATATAAATTATCACTCTAATCCTGCCAAAGTAAGACGTTAACAGATCCAAAATATAGGAAATACGTTCAATATTATCATAAGAATTATACATTGAATACATTAAAAAACTAACACACGTGCTTACAACTAAATTACAATTTGTCTTTTAACAAAAAAAAAAAATATATGTGCTTTTAAGTATAAATAAAATCTAAAATTATACAAAATAATTCAAAACAATAACAATTCTCGTATTTTAAGTATTTTTAGTGAAAAGAAAAAACAATAAAAAATAATAACATAAACTCCTTTTATTTTATAGCTAATCAATTACAATTTAAATGAGTGAAAAATTAAATGAAAATCAAATAACAATAATAAATAAGGAAGTAGCGGTAATAATTTATAACGTATGCCGTTTGTATAGATTATATACTATTACATTTAAAGACTTACATTAATTAGACTGAATATAAATTATTATTATTTTAAAATATAGACTTAATCATTTTATAAAAGCAAGATAAAAACTCACTAACCTGTAACGTATTGTAGTTGTGAACCACACAGTGTGCTAAATAATAATATTTAAGTTGTAAGTATAAAAAATGTATAGTTATAATATTTATAAACGTTAAAGCAATCTTAAAAGTATTGAAAATAAATTAAAACGAAACTTACACGAATTAAAAAAATAATAAACTTATAATGTAGAGAGAACTCAGCTACTACGTCCGAGATCGTTCAGCCTATCTGTCCGACTGAAAACTGACGCGCTGAGAACGTTGACTCTTACATAAATATATCGGGTGCGCGCAAAGGTCGATGAGCGCTAACGGATGACCTAAGCTGTACCAAGATAACGCAAAAACCTGATCTTTAACCTTTTAGATGGGGCAAACAGCCTTATCTAATATGATAAAACACAATGCGAGGACTCATAGACGGTTAAATCAATATCACGAGAAACCCACAAACACATGCGTGCATATTTTCGTTAAATAATATTTCAAACCATAGTCCAATATGTTACTAATACATAAAATTAAAAACGCTCAGGGGATCCTAACATATATATATATATATATATATATATTAATTTAATATAGTTAGAATGAAAAATAATTTAGTATAAAATAATGAAAATGTAAAACTCAAATTGACCATTTGTCAATCAATAATACACATGTTAGACAATTAAAACGTGATGTAGTGGTTATTTAATCATAAAGCATATATTTTCAATTTTCCATTTCATACACAGAAGAACAATTTTTATACTTATTTGGTAAAAAAATTAACTTAAATACTTCTATAAGGTTATTAAGTTAAATTGAACTGCCACGAAGATGAACAAATATTATGTATTATAATTTTAGCTATATAAATGATACGAATTTTCTCAGTATTCGATAATAAAATATAAATTTATAAATCTTCTAAGAAATATTTATTGAGTTCAACAATTTTAATCATTAATAATACACAAATCAATATTAAATTGAAGTAGATATAAGATTATTTTAAAAAAAGTCTTTAAACTAATCGTTTTTATATACTATTATTTAATAATATGTGGCTTTATGCATAGAGTATGACTCTTACAAAAAATTATAAAGATATTTACAAATATATAAAGTTTTTTAATTATATTATATTTTAGTATTTTTACGTATGGATAATATTTTATTTTTACCTAGAAAATTATCAATACATTGGAAAATATATAGTTATATCTTAACGAACGTCATTTAAATCTCGAAATTAACATATAATTGTTATAAAAATAAATAGTTTAGAATTTTCCAATGTCGTCAAAATAATATTTGTAGAAATACATAGTTGGATCGATGGATTAATGGAAAAAATATCATTGTCTTTTTACCGTATTGCTAATTTGATAATTGATTAAAGGTACACGTGACATAGCTTATTTCATAATATGTAATATTCGAACAAATATTTAAAATCGAACTTGGATCCCGGGTAGCTCATTAGTAACGTAGCCACTTGATGATATCCTTTGACCTTTAAGTTGAATATTTACGCAACAGGAAACGCCACAGTGCTGAGCAGATACATATTATAGTATGAAAAACGTGTCGATTCGTATAACGTTAAAACAACATTATAATTTTATAACGAAAACTGCACGGGTTTTTTTTTAATTTTTATTTTTTTATCATGAATACACATAAAAAATAAATCAGTTGATCAATTGCAGCTATACCACATTCGAAAACCATTAAAAATGATTAAATATATACACATTTAAAATTCGTGTTAAATAAACGGTGTGAAGAAAAAATTAATGCGTGTATTACTATTTTTGTTTACGATATTATTTTGAGGTGTACTCGTATTGTGTGCACTTAAAAAAAAACAAACGGATAAACGCACATCGATAATATTTGACACAGAAAACCGAAACCAGAACGAGCGGTTGACAGACGCAAACTGAAAAAGGCGTGGTCGTCGTCAAAAGAGCCTTTGCAGCCGACGGATCAAATACATAACGTTGCGTACAAAAGCTTTACTATGGTGTACACTCTGCATATACTCCCCGCCACTATATTAAACACAAATATACAATGTACAAACACGTATATATATATGTATATTATATGAGTACATTGTATATATTATATTTTACTCATCGTATTTTCATTACACGCGTCTGGGAATGCGGTTTCAACGTTTTTTCTCTAAGCGCAAGCCTTCTAATCTTATCAACTGCGAACCGAGATAAGTCGTATGCTCTATATATTATTACCACAACCGCTGTAGACCATGGTTGACATTACAATTAATGTAATTCGTAATATATAATAATTTAGTTAAATAAATATGTATAATAAAAAAACATACAGACCAATTTGTGGAAATCATGGGTAATAAAAAGAGAAAATATTATAAGAATATTCTTGATATTGTATTTTTTTTTTATATTATCCAAGTTGTAAAATTGTATAAGACAGAAGTATACTAATATACTTTTTACTGTCAATACATCAATTTTAATGAAGATTAAAATATTTGTCATTTTATTTTCCATTTGCATACATGAAAGTTGATTATTTAAATTAAAAACGATACTTATTAAATTATTGCAGTATATTTCCAAAGTATTGTGAATTGCGTTTTTAATTTTACTGTTGAAAAAAAATCGAATGTCAGAAACACTTTTTGTTATCTGTAAAAATTGTTGGTACTTTTAGGTATTATGGAAAAAATTATTTTAACATAATCAATGTAGGGTCAGAGACCAAAAAAAAATCTTTATATCGCGTGTTAAATGAATTAAGTATGTTCAATGTTGTTACTTAAGGTTTCTGGTATTATTATTCAAATATGATTTAATGTGTTTCACTCACGAGCACTTTAACCTATGTAGAAAATTATTTCGTAAAATTAAGGAATAATAATTATTTATATCAATATGAGAAATATTTATTTATCACAAATTTGATATTTAATATAGTACCAAATAAGAATATTTAACATAAAATTAATATATATATATATATATATATATGGTGTAATTTCTTGAATGAGTAATGCGGTGTAGTTTTTTTTAATAATTCTTAAAATAAATAATTAAGTAAAAATGTTTTAATTTATTTACATTAATAATAACTAATGAGTAAGTTAAGTCAAAGTTTGAAGTGTTAATCTTGTATTGACAAGAACTTCATTTAAATAAAACTTAAAATTGACTATATTAACTTAAAATAACTTTTAAGTTACTTTAAGTAACTTAAATTTAACTTAATATTCTTCAATGAAAAAAAAATTTATAAACGAATATGTTTAGTTTATCACTCTGTATACATAATATTCGTTTTAATTATCTAAGAGCTAAGGCAATAACATATAAGTTATAACTAGTTTAATTTGATTTGTAATAATAGGCGCGTCCTTATCGTTTTGCATACTTTTTTCACTTTATCTGTGTTTGCTATAACGTCTCTCGAAAAGCAATGTTAATTATAATTTATTAACATTTGTAGTTTACTAAATTTCAGAAAGTATCGTTTAAAATTAATTAATTTAAATATATACTATAACAGAAACGCCTAAAACTTATATTTTAGTAATATTTAACTCTCATTGAACAAATATAGGTACATATTATAATATACATGAAATCCAAAATTATTTTATACAACACTTAACTGATACTAGATTTGACTGTGTATTAATTTTTTTTTTTTAATTCATCAGTCCTACCAAGGTGATTTTTGATGACAGTATTAAAAATGTATCAAATAACAATATGTTCTTATCTATTTCACAAAAAAAAAAACACAATAAAAATTATAAAAAATATGGATACAAAAAAAATAAAATGTATGCAATTTCTTTTTATTGTTTACTTATTTATTTTATATCTAACTACTGTTGAGCATTAATCTATTACATGTATATAAATTTACTTTCATTTAAATTCTCAATACACCAAATACAAGTGGTTAAAGTCATGCATCTTTCTACTTCATCGCGCAATACTATTTCTGATACGATAGCGTACTTCTAATAAGGTTTAATTCCTTCCCGAATAACTATCCAGGTAACTAACAGACTAATCTCTTGGACTCGTTAAAATGTCATATCTATTATTATAATTTGTTTCGCGTGCTACCCATTTTGTATTTTACATTCTACGAATAACTTCCTATGCAGTGTATGATATTTCGTACTTTTCAAGATAACTTATAAACTGCCAATAGAGAGCTAAATTACTTTGCTTATAAAACATACAGACATAGTTTACATTCAATACACAATTATTCGATTCATGTGTATGACATATGTGTTAATGTATATGTGTTATGTTTTTAAACAGAATAGAAACTAATCTAAAACGTGTGTATAAATTATTTTAAGTATGGAAGTGATAAACTAATACAGTACAATTAGCTGAAATACGTAAAAAAACAAATCGTAATTTTAATAATTATTAAACTCTAAACCAATGGTTCTAATAAGTACCAAAATGTATGTTTATACATGTATACAAGTAGATTTCTATAAATCATCGTTTTTTTTTTTTTATATAAAGATTAAATATTTTTTTTAAAACTAATTTTAACTTTCATTATGGTGACAGCATCGAGTAAAAAAAAAACTGAAACTGATAAAATGTTTCCAAAATTAACGATTCTTTGTAAATTAAAAAAATAATTACTATCTGAATTGTTCACAATAGTTTGAGTATTACATAATATACTGTTATATTAATTTTATCATTAACACTACGTCAATACATTATATATTACTACACTGATAACGGTAGCTGTGTATAAAAGTCGATAGCGAGTAATGACTAATAAAAGAGATTCCCAATCACCTCTGTCAGATATTTGAAATATAAAAAAAGGCATGGCTAGCTTACGGTGAACGTTGCCTTGATTAACACATTGGCGTGGGTCGTTCAGTCACCAAGTTACAGAAGACCGTAAAATGAAACTATAAGGGCTTACTCGTCCTTGCCTGGTACATATGTCTGAATGTATCTCTAATATAGTGACATTATACAAAATATGTTTTAATAATGTCTACGTAGGGTAGGGTTGCATAATTTATTATATAATATGCTTATTTACGAGTGTTTTCAATAAAGAAATATTTAAAATTATATATATATATATATATTTATTTATTTGGAAATAATCGTGTATAAGTAAATAATTGCAACGGATGAATATAATTAGATAACAGTAACACATATATTTTAATTTAAGTTTTAAGTATTTAAAGAAAAAATATCATACATTGACATTTTATAGCATAATTTATATTCATATGAGTACATCATTATATGATATTAAGCACAAATTATGCAGACATATTATATTTAGGTAAATTAAATATTATTTGTATCAATAAAATAGTCCCTTACAAACACAAAATTGGTCTGTTATACAGTCGTTAAAAAAACACTATCACGTTTGTAAATTGAAGATAACTAAATTGCCTTCAATATTACTGTAGTCTCTACGCAGTCCCCGACTGTTATATCAACAATTTATTAGGCCCGTTAATTCTAGCTATGAATGTTGATGACCCTGATTTCGACCCCTATAAATTTACTTGTCGAATTAAATTTGATATTTATATAACATGAGTGATCTGTAACTTCCTTTAAAGTCATGGTGATTGATAATCAACATCGAAAATAAATAAATAAATATAATGATTTAAGTTTACGGCGAAATTTTAATTTTAATTGAACGTAAACAATAGTTTGTAAAACTAATTAATACAGTAATTTAATTAAAATAAATAATAAATTTATAAAAAAAAAACTAAAACTAAAATTAATTTAAAAAACCTAATTCCAATTTCGTAAATGTTTTAATTTTCAATACAGAACACTAAATTTGAAATCAACTTATAACTTTTGATTATTTAAAAGTAAAAATTAATAAAAACAAAACTAAACGAAATTGTATCTGTTTACTTCTTATAATCTTACGCAAATATCAAAAAACCTAAGTATAACATATATATATATCAAAGTTATTAAGGTTTATCTGACTAGTTTAAAAAATGTCTTTAACGGTAACCTTTATTCGAACATAGAATAACTTATTGAATATATAATACCAAATTATTGTATTTTCAGACAATGATATTAAAAGTTAAAATAGTTTATTTCATCCAAATTATGTAACATAACGTTTTTGTCTTTTGTATAAATATTTTCTGTCGAAACCGAACGTTATTACAAAGAGAAAAACAATAACAAATGCGAAATTCAAGTGCGTCGAATACATTTTTTGCTATTTATACAACTTCAAAAACAAACTCTCGCCCTTGCTTATGTCATAATAATAGATACCACTTCGTTGCAATTATAGCCTTCTATAAATAAGCCGTGTGAATGAGCATGGTCAAGTATTTAAAATCGTGAAATACATTGAAAAATTATTCTAGAACAAATTCGATGTAGCCATATTTTAGAAACCACCTGTCACTTAAGCAGGTATCAATAGTTAATGAAATTCTGTCCAACGACGAAATGCAAAACCAATGATTTTTTTTACAAAACAGGTCAAAGATCGTAAACGGTCAATAATGTAAACCATAGATGGTTAAGGATAAATGATTGTTACCTATATAACAATGTACAAGACCTCCTTGTACGTATTATAATATACTTGCACGTTGTACATAATGTGCGACAGTGCGCATGGTGCGGTGTAATTTCCGTTATTTATAAAACCAAAGGCCGTTGTATATTGAATAATTATTAAGTATTGAGGATTGACGTTGAAACAATATTAATTCAGTTATGATGCCATTGTGTCGGAGGACGGCATTTTCCCAGGGCGGAGTCTGAGCTCATGGACCCCATCCGGAGGGTTGCGAATGGCTTTTAGTCACGATTGCGCACTTGAATTCTCCTACAGGGAATCTGATGGGACAATATTCGCGTAAGCCTAAACACTACGAGTTTAAATACATTTTTTATCATGTATTAATGTATTTATTATGCTCAATTTACTAACGATTAAACAGTTTGTTGTCAATAATATTACAATTATTGATTATTCTTATTATTTAAAACGATACAATTTAACAAAATATGTTTTTAGAAAATTATGTAAATATTTACGTACAAAATTGTACTGATTTATTTATTTATTTATTTATTTATTTTTTTTTTTGTTAAAATATCGTTTCCATATAAAAGCATAAACCAATTGTACATGAATATATATTGGTTACTTAAAATAAATAATTATATTGGTTGCAGCATTGAGCATTAGATACAGCTAAACTGATATTAATCCAAATGACAGACTAGACATTACATAATATAAAATTATTAAATCATTTTTTTGTACAATAATTAACGACAAATTATATTAGTATTATTGTTATTATTTAAAAAAAAAATGTAAAATAATTATAAATGTGTTATTTTTTTCCCCATTATTAAAAACAAGAAGCAATATAGATATCAAAACATGTATTAATATATATTTTAAATGTTTCATGACAACGATTTTCGTTATTTGATTAGACTAGGTTTTTAAATAAATATTAGCTGAGACAACTTTAATTTAACATTATTATAATTAACAATTTCATCTTAAAAATATATGTTAGATTTTAAATTTATAAGATAATATATTTAACTAATGATATGTAAAATTGTTCGAATTTGATTCTTGAGCTCATGGATTACAAAATGTTGTATAACTGCAATAACTATCCAAGAATTTCGAAATATTTTAAAAGTGGTTAAATTATTAATATTAATGACTAAAGTTCAAAAAGAAATGAGAAAAAAAAAGTTTTTAAAGTTTTTAATTTAGTTTTATATTTTACGTTTAAAATTATGTTTAACTTCTAAAAACTTACATATAATCAAAATATAGAACATTATATACAAAATCTTATTAATACCCAAAATATTAAATATTTTCTATGAAAATAATTATAAACTGTATAAGTATTAAACACTTAAAGCAGACTTAATTTAAAATTGTTGACAATTATTTGAGCAAAATATATGATGTATAGATATGTAAAGAAATTAAGATTTTAATAGATAAATTTACTAACTTCACAAAATAAAACGGAAAATTATTTTTTAACAGTTAAGTTATCTGCACAAAAATTAACTAAAAAAAATATTATATTCATTGTATACTTAACTATCTCCGTATTGGTTGAAACATTAAAACTTTATTCTTCTAAACATTTTCATGGCCAGTTACATACATCTAATAAAAATCATAGTTAAACAAAATACTGCGTAATCTACAGTAAATTCAATTTGAATTGAAATAAATTACAACTATAAAAATTAACTTATAATAGAAATAATATTATTAATTGTATATAATTACTTATAAACTTATAATACACATAAGTACGCAGTACTTGAAAATTTTAATATTTAAATAAAAAATATAAAGAATAACAGTTATAGAATACCATTAATTATTAAATAAAAAAAAATATGACTCATCATATTAAAAAGACTGAAGGTATATATTTATTCAAAGTTTATATTATATCATAAAACATTTTTAATTAGTGGAATAAGTTTTTAGTTTCATCGAGTGTAAAATAAATATTTTATTATAAATTGAACTTTAATACAAACGATTAAACTGGAAATTGATAAAATATACTAATTAAATTATTTATCACGCTTAACTACATGGATTTACTTATTTTAGTACGACATTATTAAGTTAACAGATGTTTTAGTATTTTAATTTTATAAAAATATAATGATTATATTGAAACGAAAAGATTATTTTAATTGGCAATGTATACTATAAATTTATATTAGCTATAGATACATAATTTCGCTATTTTCTTACGATATGAATTCATTTTTATGTTATTAATTTTATTGGTACAATTTGATTTGATTTTTAAAAGGTATTGTCATTAACATAGACTATGTAAATTATTTTAATCACATCAAAGTTCATATCCGAGAACATTTTTTCGTCCTGATATTGGTACTTTATATTTTTTTTATAAATTGATAATACAATATGTGGTATTCAGTAAATGTATATGAATAGAATACAGAAATAATTTATAGTAAATCCTAAAATAAATTTTCCTCTTTTTTTTTTCGTTGTAATTAAAGCTAATTCTAAACAAACGTAATGCAAAAAACAAATAATATTACAAACCTACTAAATCCTTAATTATTTTTAAACAAATGTTTTGAGAGCATTAATGCGGTACCTACATATTATTCATCCAAAAATGTAAAATTTTAAATTACTTAATATTCCTTCCTTTAATATGAATTTGATTTTAATTTTGTAATATATTAATACCATATAAGTCTTTCCAAATAATGATTCAAGATAAAGCCGTTACATTTGTCAAAATAATATAATGTTAAAAATGATAAATCACTTACAATGGCGTGTTTTACATTTACTTTGACATTTACAAGAAAAATGTCGTTTACTTTGTCATGATAAACGAATACGTCAATAATGTTTTCAAAATGTACTGAATTAATATTTAACCACTATTATGAACATTTATTCGTAACGAATTCATTTAGATTCAGTCCAACAAGCAATCGTTAGACTTTTTATACACATATTTGCATAATATAGTGTACATAGTGTTTTTAAATTTAAAAAACAATACTATCCATTACGAGGGGTCAACATTTTCTTGAATTCAGATCATTATATACGATCGATAAAAAATATTTATTATACAGTCTACAAACCACCTGCGTATCAACACTTCGATAATACTTAGATCGGGTCAAAAATATTCGACCTCGAATGATAAAACGGGTACAAACTTCAAACTTCTTTTATAAGCTTAATCTATTTTAAACGTATGATAGCAGATCGATAGTCCACAAAGGGCAAAATGTTTTATATATTTATTTATAATATTATAAGCATGTAAGTTATATTTACGACTGTATATTATAATATTTATGATACACATTCTAAAGTTCTAGTGGTTTCAAAGAGAGAAGTAAATGAACCTTATCAAACATAATTTCTACTAAATTATGTACCTATAGTAACATAAAACCATTTTTTTTTTTTTTTTAATAAAAAAACCATATATATATATTATAATATTAACAGTATTTCCGTAGTAAATATAATATAGTTATATTCTAAAACTAAATCATTCTTGAATATGAAATATCATTAAGTACCTAAAAGATAGAAAAAATAAAAAAGGATTTCAACAGTTTTGGAACTTGTCTCGTACAAAAATCATCCAAATGCTATTTTACAAACTAAATGTTGTAAGCGTAATGACATTAATAATTGTAATAGTTGGTTCTTTTTACAATCTAAGAAAAACTAAAATATTTAAAAAAATATATTTTTTAAATATAATGAATAATTATACATTTTATAGTCCAAAAAGAAAATTTCACTATAAGATACTATTGTAATTTGTAATGGTTTTTTTCAGTTTGATTTTAAGGCTGAGATATTATACATTATCATATGTGTAAGAATTAATGATTCATATTTCATAGGTATTTTTTTGGTATACTTAATTTATAAATACATAATTAAAATTGATAATGAATAATATAAAAAAATCTCGTCTACGATATTAATCATTCCTTATTTCGTCTTGATAATACTCTACATATGTAAAATATAAAAACTATCAAATAGTTAATAATAAATTAAATATTAGTTAAAATTTAAATAGTGTAACATCCTCATATAACTTATCAATTTTTTATTTTTTTTAAATATACAATACTATGAACTTATCAGTTTTAGATAAAAAGAGTAATATTTTTTTTTTCTATAAATACTTCATTAATTTGTAATTATAGTCTAATTTTTTTAATTTTAGTATTGTATATTTAATTTTTCATATTGCCTTAGTGGTTAAAAAAAAATAGAGTAAAGAAAGTTTTAAGTACAACGTATGGTATGCATTTGTTTGAATTTAAATTTTTATTTATACAAAACATATGCGAGTTAAGCAAACAGCACAAGTAAATCGGGTACAGAAAAAAAACCTCAAAATGTTCATCAGACGTCTAAACCACGCCCAGGCGAGGGTGTGACACAAACATAGCTTGGTCGATACAATTATTATAACAAGTTGACATGCAATATAACAACAACTCTCCCGAATTGTTAAAAATCATTATTTCACTTTAGTATATGGTATGGTCATCAATAAATATTTTCAAATTCACATCCCTTTTATGTGATTCATAATAAAATATAAAACTTTGATAAATTATTTATACAGGCAGTGTAACAGTAAATGTTCAAAAAAATACGTGATATTTTGTTTTATATATTTTTACATTTACTAAACGATCCGGTGGAACACATTTTAGTTACGTTAAGTGATTGTGTGCTTGCCCGTTTTATTTTAGAAACAGTTAACATTCCAGGTTCATTTTAAAAATATTTTTTCCTTCACAAAATTCTTAAAGAGCCTTCATATGATTAATGCTATATAATTACTTAAGATAGAATTCAAAATTTTTTTTATTATTAATACACACATTTTTGTTAGAATTATTAATAAAACAAATTTAAAATACGAAAATACTAAATAGTAAATAATTTTCTTATAAAAATAATATTACGAAATTCGTGAATAGTTTATATAAACTGTTTGATTAAGATTAATAATATAAGAACCAATACTATTCGGTAATGATTATTCGATTACAAAAACCACATGAAATCTAAATTCGTGACATTGAATTCCTATTGTTTAAATAATTATATTTGTTTTGCATATTATACGTTAATGTTGTATGAACAATTTTTTGTTGTAAGTATACGGTATACGAAATTATTTAAAATACGAATACACATTTGGATTTGTACTATTTGTACACCATAAATAAATATAACATAATTTAAATTATTAATCCATAGTAGTAAAATAGAAAGCATTTGTGCGATCAAATACAAAAGCTCCGCCGACGACGATTGTTTCCATACCTTTTAGAGACTATAAAAATAAATTAAACCGATAATTTCCATGCTTTGGTCAACACACGTTATCTACGTTACACGGTCAAAATTATTGTTATTCAATGTACGTTCGATTTTTGAACTTGGACCTCGCGCTATTAACACCATTCCAAGCGGCGGTTATCGTTCCACGTGCGTAACCACTAAGGACCGGAAAAAAATTAATAAATATAGTGTTTTATACGAATTCGACGGTAAACGCCTACTGAATCGTGAGAAATTAATGAAAAAAATAAATAAATAAATAAATAAAATTGCTTATACAAAAAATACGTACATCGTTACACGTGTATGATGTACATCGCGGGCAATATCGCGATGCAGTGAACCTATACAACGGTATATACAGCTGTATACACTGCGTATTAAATACGCACATGATACACGTACGTATATACATATAAATTTAAACTTATAGTTTATAATGTTTTTATTATTGTTATTTATTAATTTTTTTTCTAAAAGTAATACTTTGAAAAGATTTGCTTACCAGCCGCTAATCGACGAAGCACCCGCGCGTCCAATTCGAAATAAATTGCCGTGGGGTCTCGGCCGCTACCGTAGCAGTGCGTTTATCTTCGCTGTAACGTCGAAACATCATACCATTGCGCGCACATAGTATGTATAGGGGTTATCAAACGTGCACGTCAGCCACTTCAGCGCGTGCAGTGCGCAAAGCACAGATGTTTGTTCCCCTCGTCGAGCATCCGTTGCCGCGCGCGCGCGTTCAGTCATCGCGATCGTCGACACAATAACGTTATGCCTACGTGCAATGTACATGTGTTTTAAATGTCAGTTGAAACGGTTTCCGACTGTTAAGATATGGGTACATCTGAAACGGTCTGATATCAATAATCAATAAAGAACGCGGTTGGACCGTACAGAGAAAAATACGACCATCGTTTGGTTTCACGAACCGTAAAAAAAAGAGCAAATGTTTTTTTGTTCAAACTTTAACGATACATCATAATTTTGTCCGTTTTGCTGGCAATTAGTAAACGGCGTTATAAAGTTAGGTGCGTCAGTTGTACGTCGTTGCTTCTCTTTTAGTGATTTTAATTTTCCTCAGTCTCTATCCACTTCAACAAATACCAAGAATTCGTTTAATACCTACATATATGTAATTTATTAATAATGAGATACAGTAGTTTGAAGGACCAGTAGAATAGTAGTTCTAAGCAAAGCTCGCTTAATCATTTAATGCATATAATAAATTGTAAACAAATTATACATTTTTCTATATGTATGGTTTAAAATAAGTAATTTTAGATATGATTCTTAACTGAATTAATTTGTGGAAAATGAGGATGAACAATTAAATTATTACAAAGAAGTATAATTAATAAGCTAGTGAATACAATGCGAATACTTCTATTGAAGAAAGAAAATATAATTGAGGAATATGAAGACTTGATGAATACAATTTTTAGATTTAATAAATATAATTTGTATATTTATAACTTTTAAGATTCTAACTTATTTTTGTTCTCAGTTTAGATTGCTTTATAGTATTTAGTAGACCGTTTAAAATATAAATATATATATATATATAAAAAATAATAAAATAAATATGAATATGACTATTAGACACACAAAAACATTTAAATTTTTAAATTTATTACTAATAAATAAAATGAGTTGATCTCTAACTAAAAAAAACTAAGATTAAAATAACAATTAAAATAAAAAAAAATTATAAATATTCCAGATTTATTTTAAATGTTTGCTTTTGCCCTTCAATATTACAGCAAAGATATCTAACTTTTTATTTTGTGAATATCTCAAACTTTTATTCCCTATAGACTTGATAACATTGTTTTCATTAAATTTTGTTTCTAAAATAATTACTAAAACAAAAAAAAACTTTGTCAGTTTGTCTTCTATTAATAAAGTTTAATTTTATAAATTAATAGATATATATTGCAAGTTACTTTTTATGTATTTTGAAAAATATACAAATAATTACAAACAAACCAATACACTCATAAGTATACAGTAAACGTAAAATATTACAATTATATTAAATAACTTAATACTCTATTAGTAACTTTTAGTGCCTAGATAATTGAATTGTTATTAATAAATAGAAAAAACGTAATAATGATATTATTTGTATAACAAGTTATACGTACATTCAAACAATACATTATATTGATTATAAATCACTGGTAAGTAAAAAAAAATTCAAGCATTGTTTTTTAATATTTAACTTGTGTATCCATTTTTAATTAATAGATACAAGATATACAATTAATTTGCTTATTAAGTTACTTATTAAAAAGTTAAGCAGTTCTTATTTTGTTAGTTGTAAGTTATAATAAAAAACTGTCCATTATCATTTAATTATAAAAAAAATATTTTTTTTCTAAAAATGTTCTGAGTATAAAGTTATTAAATTTGAATAAATTAAAGAATGCCATTCAAAATCGCTAATTTTTTAATATTATTTTTCGAATCAGTCATTGGAACCTTTAAAAATTATTAATCTGTGTAGCTCAGCGACTTGCTTACATTTTTATTGAAGCATCAGTCCTGAAACTGATAAAAAAAATATCTTGTAGATTTAAAAACCATTTTAATACTTCATTGTCATTGACATAAGTTATAGTTTTCTGTCTCTTGGTTCATATTCTTTACTCTTCTCTATTTCCAGCTCAAGTTTTATAAAGAGCGTTATTATTTGTTACGATATTTGTGATTTATGTTTTACTATTACCAAATTTGTCTGCAAATGCTCATATTTATATTGGATGGTAGAAATTCAAGAATGTCAATTTTTTCTTTTGAGTTAATCGTTTTATCTTACTGGCTATTGAGTACAAAATTTACGTTTATATATTAAAATTGAAAACATAACTAAATACCTATGAACATCTTAGAGAAACTTCGCACGACATAAAAATATTTACGTCAACACGATAGCATTTTAATTTTAAATTATTGGATGGATAAGATAAAGTCCAACTGATGCACATTACGAATGTAAAATATTACAACTATCATTTACAAAACAGTAATAAAATATAACGTTTCATAAAAATGTAATACATGTATGTAAACATAAGTGACTTCTATCTAGATATTCCACAATTATTATATTTACAAAAAAAATCATAAGAATCGAAAATAAAATGTTACAAAAGTGCCCATTATTTATAGTGTTAAGGATATAGTATATATTTATAGTATAAGTCCCTGTATTAAGGAGTTTTTTTTATAAGTCGGTAGTAAAAACGTATCAAAAATATGTCCATTATTCGGAGATCTTCATCAAGGAAGGTTTCATATATAGATTTCATATATAAGGTGTATGATATGATTTGTATAAGGAGCTATAGAAGCAATATATGTTGTTTATTTGTACATAATGTTGACTATAAATCACTGGTAGGGATGATAAAATATACTTAAAATATATTTTAGACATTCACAAAGCTATTTATTTTTTATTTGTTATATTATACAGCTAATACTTCTAAAGAAAATAAATGACTTTACATTTAATTACCTAGTAAAAAATCCAGTAACTTAGAGAAATTAAATTGGTCTCGGAAACTCTCTGTTGTCATTTCGTTAATTTTACAACAAACCTATGTAGCGTATTGTAGACACACATGAGATTTGCGTAATTTTTTATTCTAAAATAGTATTACATCTCCTGGTGAGACTGAGTAATTCAAATAGTATTAAATAATATCTTCATAGATCATAATTAAAGGAACAAGCTTAAAATACTATAATTAATATTGATAATTTATAAGACTTTTAATAATAATTAATTCAATTTTAGAAATGAAAACCAAAAAACGGAAAAGTATATTAAATATTAAGTAAACATACTTACGTAGATATAAAAGGCAATTTATGATATAAAATGTATCATTGGTAGAACTATAGAAAAAAATTAATTAATTCAGCAGTACAATATGTGAAGTATTCGTTGTGAATAAAACCACGATTAAAATTCAATGTACAAGTTACGAAAGAATTTCATTAATTTTAAAATAATAGGTATTCAATAGAAATATTAAAATGTATTATCTTAATGCATTTTTTTTCTTTTATATATTTGTTATTTGATATGAAAAATCTTTACAATTATCACTAAAAATTTACAAGATGTGAGTTATAATATAACATGAGTAGTTAGATTAAAACAATCACGTATTAGTAATTCTTAACTAGTTGAATGCATATTTTTTTAATTTTTATTTAGATATTTTTTTATAAAAAATCATTAGATATTAAAATATTGTAAAAGGTCAGGAAACCACTATCTTTTTAACTGACTAATGAATTACCTGGAAGTGTAAGGATGGAAAGATCTTATATGAAAAGGTTAAGATGAGTTTGTTGCCGTTTATGGAAGTGAATGTCAAAAATGCGTGTGTTTTTTTTGTATTATTCACACATGAAAATCATTATATCATACATTTATAATTTTTTTTACCACAAATTATATATGCTAGAGAATTGGGAAGTTATCGAAGTGTTATATTCTGAAACGCTTGAATCCACTAGTGTTATATATTTTTACAGTGTCTCCTAATTGGAGTCCATACATACAGATATAGCCTAGTGGAATTTAATAATTTTAGAGTTTGGTATTTAGAGTGATTTATTTATTTTTAATTAAAAATATTTAAGTACACGCATAAAAAATAAAGATTAAATTATATGGAGAGGAGCAGCAGAAGACTGGAAAAGACTGCAAGATTTGTGGTTAACAGTATGGTTTTAAAGGCTGAAACTAAGAAAAAGAATACGCATGCGAGCATTTAGGGTTAATCTCCAAATTTAAATTTGTTTATTCCATGTCAGTTTTTTGTCTAGGGTTATTGTAGATATATATGACACTTTCGCTCCACATAATTATTAAAATTTAAATCTTAATGCTGGTAGAAAAACTAAATATCAATAATATGACAATTTATTGCATTAAATATATATTGTATATCAATTGTAGATTACCTAATTATTCTTTTTACATAATTTAATAAAATCTTCTTTTGACAAGTAATCGTGTTTCGCCCAGTTTTTCGCTCAATATATTACTAACTAGGTTATGAAATATTTTCGTTGGGCAACATTTGTGTCACCAGTTAATGAACTAGTTTAAAAAATGCATATGACACAGTGTGTCATATGTAGAAATTGACACGTTATATTTTAGTAATATTTGGGTATACTTCTTGTATAAGTATGAACGTTGTACAAATGACACATTTCCACGGGGAAAGAGAAAACTCGGTAGAATTTATAGCACTTCAAGCCCCGATGGCCATACTTGTACCGTGTACATATCCGTATAATATTGTTTAAGATTCGTTATTCGATCACGTGGACGACGACGGATAAAAACGGTTGCCATATTTATTAATTTTCACAATAGTGCCGCATGTGCTGACGGACAAATGGTTTTGGACACCGTCGACGAACGCCGCGACCGCTTGTTACTCCACAGCGTTTTTCTCGAACGGCTAACGTCACCGCCACCGCGTGGCCCCGCGAAACGCGCACGACGGCCGAGCAAAAGCATTTGAGCTTGAGCGTGTCGTATGTCACGCGCAGATCGATGCTGTCGATGGTGAATTCGACCGTGCCGCCGGTGCCGGGCCGGGACGTTTAGGTCTAACTGAGACGGTGCAGGATGTTCTCGACCGCCACCATCACCGGCAGTGGCATAACTGGGAAAAAACCTAGGGGGGGCAATATAATATTTATTATTACCAAAATCCTGACACCCCTCTCCCTCACCAGTTAAAACATATTTTTACTGTATGTATTTTGTACACTATATCTAATTGTTTGATTTTACATAAGTATTTTAACTCATTTTATGATTTAGATAAACATAAATTGTAGGTAGCATGTACTATAGGTACAAATATTGTTAAATAATAAAAGGTGCTATTTGTACTGTTGGATTATCTGGGGGTCGGGGCAAAATTATACCTTTATCTCTCAAATAATGGTCAGAGGGGGCACTTTCCCCCCCTTCCCCCCCCCCCACAAATACTCCACTGATCACCGGCACCGTTCACACGACCTTCACTGACCGCGAATGCCCGACCGTCGTCCAGCCGGTGCCCGAGAAGTGCGGGTCCGACCGGTTCCTGTAAATCGCTCTGATGGCCGATGTCACGTTCTTCCGCGTCGCTTCCGTCACGGAACCGCGACGTGCCGGAACGCGACTCCGTCCAGGAAATACCTGCGCACACATTTCACGTCGTAAAAGCTGCACATGCGCGCACACCTGTCGCTCTACACGTGCTGCACACGTACCTGGTGCACTAATACAACACCGGTAAACCAAATGCAATAATGTACCGAGCGGTATGGTGTTTCCGGATAATAACGTACGAACGGTAGATGCTATCGGTAATTTTTGCGACAAAAATATATCTGTTGTGCCGGTCAATTCGGTACTATAGTTTTTAACGGTTTCAGTTAAGACAATATTACCGATGTCTGACTATTGTCGTTTGATTTGACTGATGGTCGAACGATAAGGGTATATTTATAACAAGCCCGTTGACTTAATCCATTGCATTAGTATCAATCAAGAAACACTGAACACTCATTTGGAATTGAGTAGTCTTCGTTTAAAATAATCTTAAATGTTTTACATGATATAGCAGCGAATGTCAAAGGATATAACTCTGGTTCCCATACAACTATTGGTTCCCGTTTGTGTACAGGTAAAATAGAGCCAATTTTAATTTTTAACACAATTTACCTACACTATTAAAAATTAAAATCCAGTAGGCTAGTGCATATAGAGCAAAAAACAAAATTTTAAAAGCTATATGTATGACATATAAACACAATTATTATATCGATAAGATAGAATATAGAAATATAACAGACTATAGATTACTAAACTAGAGACTAGAAAATTACTAACAAACAGGAAAGAAATAACAAATACTTGGAAAATTGTATGACTGAGTACATTAATGAGAAGATTAAGAGAATTGAATATTTAATAAAAGTTAGCTGTAAATTTGCAAATCAGTGGTTTTAAATTGTATTTATTATATTTTATTATTTGTATTTCGTACACCTAAGTGTTGACTAGTTGACTTCCAAATCAACGATTTAAAATTGTATATATTTTATCATTTTTTTTTTAACACACATTCACGCATATTGTTAACCAAGCCTACTTTAAAGTAGACAGTCCTAAGGCTCATAGGTGCAACTAAGGGGGGGCTTGGGTGGGCTTAGCCCACCCAGTTTTGTCCGTAGCCTATTCAGTTTCACTACAAAATAAAACATCAAATTTTGGTTTTTTTTAAAAATGTAATTTTTGGTGTAATTAAGACATTTGAAACTCTAAGATCTGAAGATGAATTTAAGAAAATATGGGAATAAATAAAAATATTATGCTGAAGAAAATGACATGTGGTTTTAACTCCATTAACTGGTGTATATATTTTATGATTTTGATAATTTGTTTTATGTTTCTTAACCTAAATAATACATACAAAATATAGGATCAAAGCATCGCAGAAGAGAGTCAACTAGCCTTCATGACTATGTATTAACAGCTACCACGGCGGCAGAAAATGATTTACATTCGTCATTAGCAAATTATGTAGAAAGTTATTGGAAAACATTTACATATTTTTTTTACTATGGACAGTGTTATTTTCAATCTTAAATATAGGTTTTCTGATTGAAACTTGGCTATGGCCAGTTCGGTTGTAGTTCATTTTGTAAATTACAACCGATTCAATGAAGTTTATTGATCATTATAAGGTAATTTGGTAATACCATGTATATAAATACATTTTAATTGTATAAGAGATTAATGATAACTAATTAATTAATTATAATAATTATAATTATAGAAATTACTTCATATTTCAAAGAGTAGCTTAGAAGCAGAAATTAGAATGGCATTTAACCTTTAAATAGTAAAAAAAAAAGATTTCAATATAAATGATGTTAAAGAAGTCGAAAAACAAATATTTCCAAACTTTTCTAAACTTTTACAAGTGGTTTTATTTATTCTTATAAGTTCAGACACCTGTGAAAGGTTGTTCTCTTCAATGAGACGAATAAATAATTGGCTTAGATCTTTCATGGCCCATGATCGATCTACAAATTTATCTATTTTAAATATAGAGATGTAACCAACAAATTAGACGAAAATGAAATTGTAAATAAATTTGTTGAAAAAAATAGAAAAATATTGTTAATTTAATTAGACTTTAAAATAAAAATTTAATAGCTATGAACTGTATATTTCATTGATTATATATGTATATCCTTATTATTCGTGTTTATTTATGTAGCTAGTCTGTAAGTAATAAGTGACTAGGTAAGTGACAACATTTTACTTCGAAATAAACTATTAACGACTATGGGTAAGGTAGTAAGGACTTCTAATTTATATAAATATAAATGTTAATGTTGATAATCAATATTGGGGGTGTGTGGACGAAGCCCCCACGGGTCGCTGGTATTATTAAAATTCAGCCCACCCAGAAATTAAACTCTAGTTGCGCCTATGCTAAGGCTGTAAAATTGGGAAGAAAAATGTGCGTAATTAAATGGGAACCAATTCGGCTACATCTAATAAATACCTTTTTCAAACGGGAACCAATTCAGCTATACCTAATAAAATACTTTTTTCAAATGGAAACAAATTCGGCACGCAGGGTTAGAGCTCAGGAACCAATTCTGTACCAGCCTTTTGGACAGCGGGGTATCACCCTTATATATAACATCTTCTACCATAATTTGATAATTGCTGTTTATATAACGCCAATTATCTAAAAATGCAAATTTTCCTTTGATTTGTAACTTTTTTCAAATCACTTTTTATTTACGTATATTAAAAATTACAAGGACTTTCAAATGTGTAGGTAACAAAAATGTCTTTATCATCAGATTACACAGCAATTAGTGTTGAAAGAATTTAATTATATATTAAATACCAAACCACTTTTTTGTCTGAATATAAAATAAAAATGCTTGGGCAGGATAAATGATAATTTAAATTCTCGTTTTTAATTGTTACAAAATATTTTTAAATTCAATAACCTTTGTTAGTGGATTAGCGACTAAGAAAATTAAAAATGTATGTGATCTAAAAAATATGAAAAATATGAAAATTCATTAAAAAAAATTAATTCAGTTAACGCACACTAATGTAGTATAATAATTGGTATAAAAAATTTGAAAAATATATCTAAAATGAATTACAGAATTTTCATTATTAATAAATTATAATGCAACAAATAAAATAAAAAACCATGTACATTTAATTTTCTTTATACTTTATACTCTAAAAAAGAGCGTACAATTTCTAAAATATGGAAAAATATTTCAAATACATTTAAATTTGATATTCTCAGAACATTTTTTTATCTGTTATTAGGATAGTGTGTACTTATTTATTGAATCGTATTCGTAGCATTGTAGCTTATTAAGTTAAGTAAAAATAAAAATACGAATAGATCACCTATTTTATAATCCGAATTCGATTTACAATCTAACTATAGGTTATTAATAATATTAACTACTTTATAAGTATATGTATTAGTACAAGTATAACATTAATGCATGACCTAAAGTAAGGCCACCAATCATCGACACTAAATTAATTTAATTAATTTAAATTTAATTTAGTCTCTAAATGGCATCCATTATAATTTATATCTCTATATAACACTTAAAAATCAACACACTTGATCTTGAGACCATTTTATAATTATTTTATTGCTTTTAACATTTGTTAATCCACTTAAAGTATTATTTGAAAATACGATATCTGAATTTATCGATGATACTCTGGTTTTTGGTAAAATTAAGCCCTCTTTGAAGTAATTCAGTGGTAATTCTGGGTCAAACATGTGTCCATTATATTCTGAAATAACGTCGTACTGAAATTTATATGCCCAAAATACGGATTTTTTAATTTCTTCGTTATTATAGTTTCTACTACACATTAAATCTGGCAATGACACTGGAATTAATTGCTATGAAAAATCGAGAACTTTCAGTTTGATAATCGTCCATTATATATACCATAACAAAACAACCATCCTTACTCACTTCGGTGGTTCAGAGGAGGACCGCTGTCCGAGTCCAACCAAATCAATAACAACCCTAGATATGCTACGAAAAACCATGTCATGTGTAATAAATTAGGTTCATACCATTGATTATATACTATATAATATATAATCAACGGTTCATACCATAAAAAATAAGTATGAGGAAAATTTTTGATTTTATCGAAATGTCGAGCATAAAAAAACTGACATTTAGAAAAAAAATAGGTATTTGATAATTTTAGAGCATTTTGAAGTTTTTTGATCATAACTTCTAAAGGAAATTAGCATAAATTTTTTTTGAAAATATCAATTTCAATGGATGCAAAAACATACAAATGGGAAAAAATTGCTAACAATGTCTAGAATTTTGAACTGCATTTATGCCAAAAAATGAAAAACAAAGTTAGTTTAACACGAAATTTTTTTTTTTTTTAAGAAGTCTCTAATTGGTATTTGCTTCCCGGCCTCCTCAGACTAGGATCCAGCACTGTTGTTACATCGGTCGAAGCATTTCTTACTTTTGATTCAATTTTAATTCATGTTATATTATATACGTAAACTTTCAGAATCGTAAGTGGACGAAATAATTGAAAGTACGAGTATAAAAAGTATTATCATTTTTAAAATGTATATAATTTGTCTTTTTGAATTCCCTTTAACTTAATTTTTTCGCATGCCATTGAAATTTGGTCAACGTTGCCATAGGTTCGCCACACTTGATATAGAAGAATATAATATCTACATTTTAAGATGGACGTAATAAAATAAAATACTAATAAATGAAACAACCTAATTTTAAAATGTAGCTCAGACCAGATAAAAAAAAGTACACGGGCCAGCTGTCATCTCTGATTTATACCTACGTCAACAACTGGACAAGTATAATAGATATTATCCATAGTTCATAATGCCAAGGTAGTAAGAAACTATCATTGATCCGTAATCGTAAGTGATAAGCCAAACGGTTATCATACGATCGGTCCGTTGGCATAACACTTACCGGTGGCAATGCCAGTGGAAGTGGAAATAAAAAATAAAACTGTAAACATTGCAAAAGTTCAAGGATCAAGTTTTAACTTAATAATGTACTATATCCGCATTAATTTATATTGATATCTAGTTATATATAAAATGTAACAATTTTTAATCATTTTTTTTTTTTTTTTAAATTGAAATGACCTATCATTTTTCAGTTTTATAGAATATTTATTATTTATGTTAATTCGTGCCATTTAATGATTTGCAAACAGCAAACCGGTTAAAACCTACCAGATTATTAGTAGCGTAAGATTTAATTGAATATTCACGTCTATGATTATTCTGTGATTAGTTTTATGTACAATTATCTTATTATCAACTATACACTGACATTGTTGTTAACACAATGGTATTTGATAATTTATACCTAACTAAGGAACATCTCGATGGGTTTGACAATTATAAAGTAAGTGGTTATTGATGTATTAAATTACTAATTTTCTACTTTCTTGGTAATATTTAAACTATTATAATGTCATGTTTTCATCTAGTTTAAATTATGTTCCATATTCATAATATAAAACAGTCAATTTTAATGAATCAATATTAATCATAACTATTATAATTATTTAGGTACACACACACATATATATATATATATAAATTCCATTGATAATTGATGATGTTTAATAATAATTACATGATTATTTTAAATGTTGAAAAACATACTTTTAGTATTATAGACTGATAGAGTATTCTATATTTCATAATTACATATATTTTTAATCATTTTAATTTGAAGAGAAAGTGATTTTCATATATTTTTCCCTGTTTATCTTATAATGAAAATAAATCAATATTATTTATTATAAAATCAAAATTATATAATAAAGGTTATTATAGTTAAACAAAACTAATATTAAAGAAAAATATATTTTTAAGATAATTTCCTTTCTTTTTTATACATTTTTGCTTCACAATGAAGTTATAGTGTTTTATTTTCTCTTATATTATTATAATTCTTTGTTAGATAATATATAAAAAGAAAATTACAGTTATCTAAAAATTTGGCGGTTTATATTTAAATCAGGGATGCCTGTGATCCTCCTCCAAGGGTTCCTGATTTAAACTAATATTAATATTAAATTATGTAACGTGTTGATTAGTTATAGTTACCTAAGTTATAATTGCTACATCATAAGAGCTGCAGTTTAACATAACCTAGCATTTCTAGTTCTCGGAGGGATGACTTATTTTGGTTTTTAGCAACAAAGACATATCTCCAAATCAACTGTTTTTAAACTAGCACTATTGTTATTTTACTATAAGCTCATTGTGACAATTGTTAGCCAATGACCATAGTTTTCTAGGCTTAGTTCATTAAAACAAATACAATATCACTAAATTACTCCAAATAATGATTAACAGTATTATACCTTCTGATAAAGATAAACTTTTAATGCATTAATATCATATTATTTACTTACATACCTAATCCATTTATGATATAAAATAGGAATTTATATAAATACTTACTAAATTTTTATTTATTGTAATAAATAATAATATATAAGTATATAAATATAAAGTATTATATATAGTAATTTTTCTTGCCTTAGCCTTGTTTTATTATCATATCAATATATTTGATAAAATGAAAATGTAATATTAAATTAATTTTATATCTAAAAATAATATATTCAAAAAATGTTTATTATGGTTCTATGTCTAAGACTTATATCAAATTATTTTTTATTTAAAATTTTGATATCTGAATTGTACGTTTTTTATGGTTATAATTTTTTATAGCTAATTATAACTTTCAACTATCCAAAAGTATAATAAATATGTAGATTAATAATTAATAATTGTTTTTTAATTTATTAGCTCTTTACAATTTTTGAAATATATTTGTATACTTTTTGTAGTATAATATATAAAATAATATAAAAATATTGTAAATACATACTAAATATATATTAATATAAAAAAATCTTCTAGTAACATTTTGCTGTATTAGTTACATTAAATAATATAAAATATATTAATAATGATTTATAATATTTTTTAAATATTTTAAACAAAAAATTTAAGGTATAATTAGTTTTTTAAAAAGGAATATTACTTTTGATATTATGTTAATTTATTTTTCAAACATTTGGTGTATTTAAGTTTGTATAAAAATATATACAATAATGTATCTGTTTATATATATTTTTAGTACAATGCAATTGATACAAATCCATTGGGTACATACATTATGCATCCATTTTGGAACACATTGATTAAAGTAAGTTTAATTATTCAAAATATATACAGAATATATAATTTAACATATACGTTGTATTAAATTCAGTTTTTTAAAAAAATATTTGGTTAATTTTAGATAACTCCAAGATGGATTGCACCTAATTTACTAACTTTTGTTGGTTTTCTATTTACTGTTGGAGCTTCACTTCTCCTTGCTTATTATGACTATGGTTTCTTTGCATCTGGAGTATACAATGAAGGTGATCCAATACCAAGATGGGTGTTTGGCATAGTGTCCTTATTTATTTTTATATCATACTCTCTTGGTAGAATTTTTATTATTTTTAGTCTGATAGTTATTACAATAATTATTTTCCTGTTGATTTAGATGGGTTGGATGGTAAACAGGCTAGACGTACAAACACAAGTGGTCCATTAGGTGAACTGTTTGATCATGGTTTAGATTCTTGGACAACTGTATTTATACCTACAGCATTATATTCAATATTTGGTCGTGATGATCCAAATACTATACAACCAATAAGAATGTATTATATTTGTATAATGGTATTCATTAATTTTTATTTGGCACATTGGGAAAAATATAATACAGGAGTATTATATTTGCCATGGAGTTATGACTTTTCAATGGTTGTGAGTTAAAGAAATAATATTTAGTTTTGTTGGTATAAAATAATTAATGTTTTTGTTTTTATACTGGATTGGATGAATAAAAATGTAAATAATTTATTGCATTTGTCATAAAAATAATTTTAAAAAGAGTGCTATTAAGATTCCAAGAAAATATATATACAAATTTTTTAAAATGTGTACTTTCATATGTAAAATATTTTGGAGTTTGAAGAAAGCTGATTAAATTAGTTTTTAAAGTTCTTCTCACTAAAATATGTATTTAAAAAAAATAATCATTAATTATATTTAAAATTTTGAAAATATGATATTTTATTTTTTTCATGCTTTCAGTATAGTCTAAACATCTATATTATCATATTTTGTTATAGATGTATAATTATTAATTTATAAAAAAAAAATTTTTGTATATGATTAAATACAAAAAAAAAAACTAAATTGCATTTATGCATATAATTATTTTATGCAAACCAAAATATACACTAATCATTAGATTTTTAGATAAAAACAATGATTAAAAACAATTTTAAAATCAGTTTACAATGTTTTATTTATAAAAGTCTATGTATAGTATTTTCCATGTTTTTTTATATTTAGGGATTAGTTATCTTTTTTGGTATTACTGCTGTTTTGGGTCCAGCTAAATGGAAGATGATTTTGATGAATAATTATTCATTTGGGCATGTTACTGAAATAATGTTTTATTTTACCACGTTTATTGCTAATATTCCAGTTTCAATCTATAATATTTATGTGTAAGTAATTTTTTTATTTAATTTATGAACCTATTTTTGTAGTAATAATTTAAAATTCACATAAATATATTTTTGGATATGTATGTTATTAGTACTGAGGTAAATTTGATTTTCAATTATTTATTTCATGAAGCAGACATTTTCATTATATCTTTAGTAAAGCATAAGACATCTTAAAAACTTCTTAATATATGCTATAGTTACAGTGAAATGTGATAATTTGAACTGTATTATTGATTTTTATAGAGTAATTCCATTAGTATTTTTATATACTTGAAATACTTGTGTTTATAATAGAACACCAAGTTTTACTCGTATCATTTTTCATAAACAATTATTTATCATTATTTTAAATTTAAAGTTTCCTATTTCAAAGTTAAAACCAACATCTTTATTCTACCTTAAATATTTTTTTTTTACCTTTTTAGAAGTTATAGAGACAAGACAGGTAAAAATTTAAGTATTCTAGAAGGTAGTCGACCATTGGTTCCTTTAGTTTTGTTTGTATCATTGTGTATGATATGGGTAAACATTTCACCTACCAATATTCTTGAAAGAGATCCAAGAATATTTTTCATGATGAGTGGAGCAATATTTTCAAATATTTGTGTAAGTAAAATCTTTTTAATTAACCAGGAAAATTTGAATAATTTTATTATAAATAAGTTATTTATAATTGATTAATGTTTTATTATATTTTAGTGTCGATTAATTGTTGCTCAAATGAGTAAGACACGTTGTGAAGCACATAACAATTTATTATCATATTTGG
Source organism: Sipha flava (assembly GCF_003268045.1). Lineage (NCBI taxonomy): Eukaryota > Metazoa > Arthropoda > Insecta > Hemiptera > Aphididae > Sipha > Sipha flava. The sequence goes on from NW_020272220.1 coordinate 344,495, forward strand.
TTGTTGCTATACTTCTTAGTAAATTTATGCCTTCTATTGAGTTAATTGTCATGTATATCATGGCTTTTATAAGTATTATGACACACATTTACTATGGAGCTTGTGTAGTAAGTTTTTATTACAATATTTTAATAAAAATAATGATTTTATTGAAATAAAATATATTTTACCATACATAATTATTTATTTTTATATATTTTAGGTGAAACAAATGGCTGATCATTTTAAAATTATGTGCTTTAAAATACCATACAAGAATAATTAGTTATAAATACCTAGTTATTTAAAAAAAAAAAAAAAATTATTTACTACTTAAATTATATTCATAAAATAATTTTTACTAAAGGTTTTGTTTTTGGAATCTCATCACAGATTAACCATTAGTATAAACTATTATTGTTTTTATATTTGTTTAATTATTTATAATTTGTTTTTGTATTAATGTTAATAATATCAAAACATTAGTGAAATATGTCAAGTACATGTATAACGTAATTGTTGAAATACTTATAATTAATTAAATTTTTCTGTATTTCTTTTATTTATTAAAAAAAAGAGTAAATAATAGTTAATTAATTTGACTTATATTGATCATTTTTAATAAATTCAGCCTACTTTTATGATTACAAACTACTTTCCTTTTAATTTCGGCTACTGAAAAAATACTACAGCTAAATAAAATATCAATAACTATTTAATAATTTTTTGTTACTTTATTATTTATTAATTATAAATTAATAATTAATTTATAAATTACTAATTAACCTTTTAATTGATACCAAACTACTAGTTTTAAACTAATTTTTTTATAAAATAAAAATTAGCCATGATGAACAAAAATATTCATTGGCTTATATAATTTGTTATTTTTCAATGAATTAAATTTTTTAAACTAAACAGCAATTTTAGACTAAAAGTTTTTTAATATAAAATTATATTGGAAGTTTAAGTGATGTGTAATGATAAGGTATTTTTACTTGTGTAAAGCGTGATTTTAAAGAAAATCACAGACGTTATAATCACTTGGAATACTGTATATTTTATATTGAAAACCACACATAAAACATGAATGATATATTTAATACAAAATCGCATTCATGTTTTAAAGAATTTGATATATGTTTGATATTCCTATATGTATTTAAATAAGTACTTAAGTATTAAATACTTTTTCATTAATATTTTAAAGTTTTGTGTGTGTTTATTTGATAAGGTTATGTTTAGTGTTTATGAGCCAATTAAATACCTACATACTTTTTTATACTTGGTACTTAAACTTTATTTTTACATGATTGTACCTATTACACAGTGTATTAGTTTGATTAAAAGGTTTGAAAATATAAAATTATTGCAGAATAAGCATTATTATATATAAGAAATATTATGTTCTTACACAAAATAAACTAAACTTCAAATAGGTTATTGTTTTTTTTGTCAGTTTGTTGGATCAAGCATCCTGAAATAATTAAAAATGTTTGGAAAGATGAAGAAAAATGTTGGTATATAAATCATTGATTTAATAATTTTTTTGATCTTATATGAACAAAACTTATATTATTTTACCAAACATTTATACTCAATGTATTCAGATAAAAGCATTATAAATCATTATAATAACTAAAACATAAAAATCATTAAAATCTTCTATTTTGGTTTATAAATACAACTGTTTTATTTTTGAGATAATGTGATTTATTGAATGTTATATTTTATTTATATTAATTAACACAATATTAAGTTACCTATTAAAATTGTTTTATTTTTTCTAAACCAAATCTAAACAATCCATTCCACAGCATTTTCAATATTTTATTTTATGATTTTATTTATTTTGAGTTATTATAATAAGTAATAAGTGCACTATTACAATATTACTTAGTATTTATTCTGTAACAAACAATATAATATAAAATTAATTTTTTAATTATGAATTTGTGATATTAATCTAGTAAGTAAGTAGTATTCTACTATTCTCAATTCTATGATAGTGCAGTTAAAAATACAATTATAAATAGGTTATCTATCCATAATTGTGGTGAAAAGACGAATGGCTCTTAGCAGGAACAATTTTTTGTAGAATCCATGATATCATAAGCAGAAAGAAAAAAAATTGAACCTCAAGCACGTGTTATTTAAAAAAAAAAAACCAAATAATCCACCAGTGGTATAAAATAGGGGGCTATTGTGCTACAGCTCGCCTCCCACACACGAAATATTAAAAAAAATTAAAAAATTATTTTAAACGTTTGTTGTATTTTTAATGGTGCTTTATGCTTTTTTTAGAATTTGCACCCAACGTCAAATGTAACAATGTTCACGTGATCTGTAATATTATTTTTATTTTGTTGATATTCTCTTTTTTATTTTGACTCAGTAGCGCAATCAGGAATTTTTCATGGGGCGGGGCGGGGGGGTGACAAAATAAACTAATATACAAATAATAAAAAATTATAATATATATATCTAGAATATGATATTAATATACTATTATACGTACCAAGGGGGGGGTCCAGACCTGGAGTCCACCCCCCTGGTTGCGCCACTGTTTTGACTACCTACCTAGAGAATAAATGACAAAAATCAGGGGCGAATCCAGAGTCGGGGAACTATACGTCAAACCATTTCAAGAGGCCATTTATTAGGGATGAAACTGAATTAGAAATGAATATCTTGTAAAAAAAAAAAAAAACTCAATATGTTCATAAAAATGTATAAGTATATTTATATTACATTGTAGAATTAGTGATACCACCGATACCGACTTGTTTACGATTAATTAATTAATCTAATTTTATCAACGCAACAAACGTACGGAATAAAATAGGTACGATTTACTTAATTTTCTACTAAAACGATATAATTTAAAAAATAAATTATGAATTATAAAATTTTAAATTTTGAATATACATGGCATTAATTTTTCAAGTAACTCCGATGGGCCAACTGTCCAAGAGTCCAAATCAAGGGCTAAAAAGAGAAAAAAATTTCCAAGAGGCCAATTTTGTCAACAAATATTAACTATGGGTCAGCTGACCCCCTGAAAACCCCCCCCCTAGATCCGGATACCAAAATACAATTTCATAAAATATGCCCGATTTTAATTAAAACGCAGGTAAAAGGAAAAAATCTCAAAAAATCCAAAAAAAGCACAATAAACTAAAAAACGCAAAATATGCAAAAAAAAATAAAATAAAATTAATAGTTATATAATCAATAGTTAATATGTTTTAAGGTTCTCAATGGTTCAATGCTTATTATTAAGAGTTAATTATATAATAAATAAATTATAATTGTATAATAATCTTTCTTGGTATCCCTAATTGGTCCATTACTTTCCATAATCTTTCTCTATTCACTGAGTCGTGAATGGGTCAAAATGTAAATTTAAGTATGGAGGAGAGGAATCAGAAGAATTTGAGGTAAAAACAGGCTTAAGACGGGGAGACGCCTTATCACCTGCCCCAGTGGCGTAACTGAGAAAAAACCTAGGGGGGAAATATAAAATATTTATTATTACCAAAACTCTGACACCCCTCCCCTTCACCAGTTAAAACATATTTTTATTGTATGTATTTTATACACTATATCTAATTGTTTGATTTTAAATAAGTCTTTTAACTAATTTTATAGTTTAGATAAACATAAATTGTAGGTAGCATGTACTAGGTACTAATATTGTTAAATAATATTCATAAGGGTTCATTAATAAAGGTTATAATAAAGGTAATAAGATGCTATTTGTACTGTTGAATTATCTGGGGGTCGGGGCAAAATTATACCTTTATCTCTCAAATAATGGTCAGAGGGGGGCACTTGCCCCCTTGCCCCCCACAATTACGCCACTGACCTACCCTATTTAATATAGCGTTGGAATCAGCAATGAGAGAAACTCTGGATGGAGCAACGGGAATCAAAATGGGAAATGACCAACAACTGGTAGTGGCAGGATACGCAGACGATGTTATAATAATGGCGGAGAGCGTGGAAGACCTTAAAAGAACTGCTAGTAAACTGATAGTAGAGAGTGGAAAAATTGGATTAATGATAATGAGGGAAAAACAAAATACACGATAGTTACGAGACACAATCATGAAATAAGATTTTTGAAAGTGAATAATTATAACTTTGAAAGGGTAGCAAATTTCAAATATTTAGAGGTAAATATTAATGAAAATGTTGACAGTCATGAAGAAATAAGACTAAGACTGGTAGCGGCAAATAGATGCTACTTTGGACTAGTGCCCCTACTCAAGTCAAAACTGCTATCATGGAAAACAAAAATAACGTTGTACAAAGTTTTGATAAGACCAGTAGTACTATACGCCTGCGGCGCATGGGCAACAACAAAGACGGATGAAAATAGATTAGCTACATTTAAACGAAAGGTTCTTAGGAAGATATTTGGGCCAAAAAGAAACACTCTAGGGGACTTTGAGTTAAGAACAAACCAAGAATTAGAAGAACTATATAGTGAAACAAATATAATTGGAATCCTTAAATGTAGTAGACTGGGATGGGCTGGACATGTGTGGAGATCCGAAGGCCCTATAGGACTGGCCACGGGCTGGAAGCTGGACACAAGAAGGCCACAAGAGGATGACCCAGACAGCGGTGGGAAGACAGGATTGCAGGAGATGCATCTAGATTGGGAATGGGCGATGAAAAAGAACTAGCTCAAGATAGAGATAGATGGAGGCAAGTGGTTGTTGCGGCAATAGATCTAAAGGACCCGTAAAAGTCAGAGAAAAAAAAATTGTATAATACATTTTACACATAGTATATTTCATTATAGAAATAGTTAAGTAGACATATATACAAGGTGATTTTTTTATCATGAACCAGTTAATATCTCAGGAAGTATTAGGAATTTTAAAATAATTTTTTTTTATACTTTCTAGGTCTTACTATTTTACAGTGTGTTATAATTTTGATAATTTTAACTTCCTCCCTTATTTGATAAAACACTATCAACTTTCGATTTTCAAATGGCAATACCTATTTTCGATAACGTAAATGTATAAACATACTGATAAAAATAATTTTAACGTTTACAGAATATAAATTCAGTAATCCGTTTACGATTTATTACCGTTTAAATATTAATTAATAATAATACTCGAATAAAAGTTATTAATTATGTAAGTTCGAGTTAATCGTAATTTATTATTTATTTTTTATTCAATTATTTTTGAGTAATTAGTATTTTATAAGTAATTACAAAGCAGTTTCAGATCAGTTGATCATATTTTTAAAACAATCGAATGCGTTTAACATATTTATATTAACTGGCTTAATTAAAACACAATAAACATAACTGAATTTCTCCTAAATACAATACCTACCAACAGACTTGTTTAATTTTATAAATAATAGTTATTCTTGAAATTTTAAAATAAAATTTAAAAATTACACTTTTATTCAAAAAGATTCTTTACGTATATAACACTATATTCATTAAATATACATATTATACAAATATATATATATTATTATAACCCGCAAAAACAATTAACATTTTAAAAAGCTATAGTAAAAATGGCAAATTTAAACAAACGGATCAGCTTATCAGATTTTGCGACCACCAAATCTGAGACCTCTGTAGGAAGCGGATCTTGGCTCGATTGGATAGTGAGATGGAATGGAAACAAGGACGCCGGAATACAACAAGAGGATAACAACACCGGATCCATGGTAAGACATCTTCCTACATGTAAAAGAAAGATATTAGAAAAAAAATAGGAGAGATTAGAACGTTAAAATGAATTAAAAGTAGTAGCTCAGGTGCTTAGGTTCTCACTCTATGTGTAAATAGTTCTAAACATTTTACATATAATAGACCAGAAAGTTTTCGCAAAGACTACGACTTACGTATGTTTATTTCGGGACGCAGCCCTCTCCTCTAGTTATAGAATTATAGTCACTCAGCTGTATAAAACTACCAAGAACCACACAATTAATAATGGTTTCTGCTTCGAAAAAAAAAATCGTGCACAATGTATTTATTATATTCTATCATTTCAGGTTAGCGACGAAAATGAAAAAGAAACGGATGAAAGCAGAACCACGGAGACGACCGTAACATATCCAGGTAATATTGCCAATTCTACAATTATATTCCATAAATAATTATGAGCTATACAACGTTAATTAATGACGACTACAAGTCTTTGTCTTCGATAAAATTAATGTAATTTGAATCAATTGGGCTTTAGTTGAAAGAGAAATCATGTCGTTTCAACTAGACAACAGAAGTCAGCAGTACGATGAAGTGATTGGCAATTTCAACCAACTGAAAAAGTTTAACGCTCAAGGTCAGTGCAAGGTCAGTCCATGGATGATGAACTATGGATGTTTGGATCCAAAATGGAAAGGTACCAGTAATATAAATTATAAATCTTACGTGGCAACGCGTGTATAAAATATTTTTCACAATCAAAAAACATAATTTTATCTCAAGATGTGTGCACGTGGGCGGACCCAAAGAAAATGACCAAAGAGACAATTAACATTTACTCAGGTTTGTAAAAATGTTATCAAATAATACAAAACATTGATAATCAATGAAATCGCATGACATCATATGAAATATTTTTCGATTGTTTAGTAACCGATAGCAGAGCAACACTAGTTGACAACATCACACCAATACCAGATCGGAAAACGAAGAACACCGATTTAGAAAAGGCGGTGAATGGTAGACTAAATTATTTTATTCTCGTATATGATAGTTTGTATTATGAATGATAAATAATAACAATTATCTTTGGTGTTAAGTTATAACAGAGTTGAAGAAGAAAAATGATATCATTGCCGAAGAATTAGCAGTTATGAAAGATAGACATCGTGTAATTGAGCAGAGAATAAAAGGCAAAAAAAAATAAATATTTAATAACTGCATAGTTTAAAATAAATTAAAATTGTTGTGATAAATTGTAAAATATTTTTTGTTTCGCAAATGTTGATATTAATACAGACGCTGCACAAAATCAACACGCGAAACGCAACAGGGTGGTTGAACTAGTTTATGATACGGACAAATGTATGAAAACTTCGGAAAATAATTTTATTTGTATTTTAATCAAATTAAACTTGATTTAATGATTATAAATATTAATTAGCAATAATTTTTGGTCGATGTTTAGCTAATGAGTGGAATAAAGAAGATATGTTTTTAAAAAAAGAATTGTGGTTGCTGCGAGAAAACTTCTACATAATGCAACAGAAAATAAAATCAATAGATGGTATAAAATTATTATAATATTATAGTACTGATAAATCAATAATGTAGACACTAAACATCCAGTAATACATTGTTGAATATTTTTACCCAGAGTTGTTTTTAGAACAAAATGTCAAGTTAAAAAATATTACAGACAAATTACAAGTTGGTATAGAAGTTTCGACATCATCAGCGAACATAAATTGTAATCATATTTACATTATTCTAACTGTAAATTCCATTCCTATGAAATGCATACTTGATGTAAAATTTAACTTTTAGATGAATCAGAAGCTGTGTACAAAAAAGCAAACAGTCGGATAGACAAGCTTGAAAAGATCGTAGACGCATTAAAAACCGAAAAACAGTATTTCGTTCAAGCGAACAAAAAGATGGCTAAGGAAATCGGTAATTTTAATTTTTTATTTTTTATTGATTAATTGCAATTAAACAAAAATCACTCGTTCCTAGATAATATTCGTAAACGTTCTGTGAACAAAATGGTTTTCAAAAAATTCAGGGGTCAAACGAAGAAGAATTTGGACGACGTCAACAGATTTTTAAATTATTATAAAAGTAATATGTCGCATATATTTATAGAATTATAATCGGAAACATTAAAATTTTTAATATTTAACTCTATATTGTGCGTTTAAATACTACTATTATAGATATAAATAAAGTGGAGACTGAAATTAATGCTCGTCGTAAATACGACAAACTAAAAATGAGACTGTGTATGATTGAAAGTAAGATTAGATTATCTATAACGGTTACAGTGAACATAAGTTTACAAATGTTAATAATGTTGTACAAATTGAATTTTCAGAAGCAGACGTGACAAATCAGATCAACACACAGCAAATGATGCAGAATATTAATATGTTATCGCCAAGGGTGAGAAGAGGCGGAGTAATTGAATCAATGACAAACGTTCATTGTGATAAAAAATATCAACAAGCATACCCGTATTCACCTCCTTCAGTGAAACCAATAACACCTTTACTAGAATCAGCTTCTCCATCAATACCGCCACCACCTCCATCACCCAAAGCAGGACTTTCTTCTGAATATGCACCATATATAATTAATTCAGATCTATTGCAATCTATGGCTAAAGAATTAAGGAAACCTGATGGTAATAATATTAGGAAAATTCCAAAGCGTGTGGATATGAAAATTCCTAGTAAGAACACAAATAATGCTAAACAAGAGGTTGCTCTTACATCACCAGAATCTCTACACCAAGAGTCATATATAGTGCCTCCAGCACCACCACTACCTTCAATAACATTAGTAGCTCCAGAATCATATATTGATCCTCCAGCACCATCAGAACATCCATTAATATTAGAAGCTACAAAGTCACTTGTAGAGCCTCTAACCCTACAGCCACCTCAATTAATACCTCCAACAAATAATATAGACTAACCACAATTTACGTACTTATTTGCGGTCACTATCACTTTCAGCCCATTTTTTTAATACATACATCTCAACCCTGAACTCTCTAGGCATCAAAATCCGGTGGTCCAGTAAATAATATGAAGAAAGTATATGAAATGGCTCGTGTAAGTATTTGGTTTTAGTTATTTAAAAGTATAAAAACCATTTAATTGATTGAGTTAGTTAAACTTCAGTTTAACTACATTTAAGTATTTATAAAAATCAATTCACATAAATTTTTTGATTCTGGTAAAATCAAACGTTAAAACAACAATATTGTTATACAAATCAAAATACCAGAATCAAAAAAGTTTTGTGGATCGATTTTGACGAAAACTTAAAAAAAAAAAAAATTATAATATTTGAGGTAAAATTTAGTTAAATTGTAGTTTAATCAATCAAATAATTTGGTTTTTACACTTAAGTAATCAAAATCAAATACACGAATTTAAAATAAAATATACAGAGTGTTCAAACTAACAGGTACCACTAAATATATCAGTTGGATGACTGTATTTAAATGGGGTTTTTGGGAAATTAAAGAGAGTACCATAATACACAATTTCAGACAAATTTCAAATATTTGACCCTATCGGTACGCGCATGCGCAATACAACTTACTTTTTTTAAATGGCAACACCATATTTTTTTTGTATAATCGGGTAAAGTATATTTTTTTAATCAATTTTGATATAAAAAGTTTTTTATAAATACAAAATTGGCAAGGTTATAGTATATTGAAATTTAAATTTACAAATAATCTGTTTTTGACAAAATTTAAACAAAATTCAAATTATTGTTAATTGAAAATCTAAATAATATCTCCAATATTGTTAAAAAACCTGTCTGTACATAGATAAGATATAAATAAACACTTTTTTTATTGTAATTTACTCTTCTGAAATATGATAGCTAATTGGAGGTAATGAAAATTATAATTATAACTTATCTATGTACAGATATTTATCAATATTTGAAATATTATTTTGATTTTCAAGTAACAATCAGTTGAATTTTGTTTAAATTTCATCAAAAACAGATTATTCGTAAATTTAAACTTCAACATACTATAAATTTGTCATTTTTGTATTTATAAAAAACTTTTTACAAAAATTGTTTAAAGAAAAAAAGTCTAGAAGAATACTCTACTCAAATATGTAAAAAAAATATGGTATTGCCATTTAAAACAAAGTAAGTTGTATTGTGCATGCGCTACCGACAGGGGCAAACATTTGAAATTTATCTGAAATTATGTATTTTAGTACTCCCTTTCATTTCCCGAAAATCCCATTTAAATACAAGGTCGTCCAACTGAAATCTTTTAGCGTGAACACACTGTATTTTACAAAACTTGTTTTATGTTACATGCTCACAATAATTGCTTTTTTCCAAGCAATGAAATCGTAAAACATCTTCTCATATCATTGATTGATCACGAAATTGTCGACCAATAACACAAGCTTCGTTACATCTCCATTAACATAATGTTAATCTAACATCTAACATAAATTATAGGTATCAACAAGTGATTCCGAACAACCAAGTTTATGGAAAATGTTTGTATTACTTATATTTTATAATAAACAAACAACATTTTGAAAAATTATTTTGAGTAGAGATTACTTTTTATGAAAATATTTTAAAAGTTTTTATAAAGATCTTTAAGGCTTCAAATTTATGTGATTTTTTTTAAATTTTTCATTTAATTTTCCGAATAAAGTTTATCTTCGATTTTTAGATTTTAATAATAATTTACATCTATTTATTAGATTGGTTAATTTCAATTTCTGGTTTGTTTCGATTGTGAAGTCACTAAATGTTAATAATCTTGATGATAATTATGTTCTGTATACAAATCGAATCAACCAAGATTGCTTGGAAAATGTATAAGTTACTTATTGAAATCAACATAACATAATAATAATAATATTAATCCAACCCACATACAATTTATTTGGTCATTTAAGCAAAATTTTTGTTAAAGTTTGTCAAATTTGAATGAAATATTATCTAAAATGAATGCAGTTTCTATCTATGACGAAAATATAAAAATATTATTTCCAGGAAAAAATCCATTTAAATTAAAAAAAAGTTTTATTTCAATTGATTCGTCAGATTATAGAAATTTATTAATACCAGAAAAAAATGCATTTGCTTATGTCTGTGGATTTTTAATGAAAAAATGCATTGAAAAACATGCTTGTGATATTTGTATTAATTATGCCAAAAGTCAAAAACAATTGGATGAATCATTTTTACTTTGTTACTTTAAAGCATATGAAAATGCAGAAAAATTAACACATGGAAATTTAATGATGCCACTACACAAATGTAATGAACATATAAATGAATTAGTAAATATATTTATAAATAGATTTCCACAACTATCTGTAGTCAAAGAAGTAGATATTAAGTTAAAACTAAGTATGACTAATATTATATTTAACTACCCATGTCCACTATTTAACAAAGACTATTTGTAAAATGATTTTATAAGGTTTAGGATTCATGCAGCAATACAATTTTTAAATAGGACATTAGTATCTGAAAAAATAAGAAAAAATAGAAAATAAGCTATATTAAATAATTTGCAAATAAATTAGTATGTATTATTAATTATTGAGGAATAAATTTTAAATAAGTTCTGTACTTCATTAATTTTATAATATTTCATGTATTGTATTTACCTGTACTCGTTTATGTAAAATATTTTTTGATTATTTAAAAAAAAAAAACTGTGATTCTTTGTAAAGTATTTAATATACTTGTAATGTAACAAAAATATAACAAATTAGAATGTAGATTTATTAATTATTTTACCCAAGTCCTATTTCATAATTTCTGATGTTTGTGAACATGTTATCGAAAATTAATACAGCTCCTATAGATTATGAAAATATAAAAATATTATTTCCTGAAAAAAATGCATTTACTTTACAAACATTAGTGCATATACTTGTGCATGTTAAAGATTTTTAGCGCATATTTGATTGGTTTTTAATACATATAATTCCGCGGTATAATGATTAAAAATTAATAATAATAAAATTATTATATTTAGTCACTAATAAAACTCCACGGCAAAGTTGATAATTGATATATCATGTTTTTCCACGATAGTTAACGTGAACCATGTAAATAGTATAATATTGGTAAAATCTTCGACCATATAAACTAAGTTAGTTTATATGGTCGAAGGGTAAAATGTTGTATAACCAGGTATTCTTCAAAACGAGTTAAAAAGAAAAGGAGGTGCAGAAAATAAAAGAAATAAAAAACGTAAAGAGTCGTTAGAAGAGAGCAAAACAAGTGTAAAATTGGATAATATATTTAAGAACGTCGAAAAAAAAAGGTGGTGACCTGGTTGGTTCTCTCAAAGTTGAGATAGGTAATTGTTTAATTGGAACTTGGATATGATCATGATGTATTCCAGTGGCGCAACCAGGGGGGTGGACTCCGAGTCTGGACCCCCCCTTGGTACGTATAATTGTATATTAATATCATATTCTAGATATATATATATATTATAATTTTTTATTATTTGTATATTAGTTTATTTTGTCAGACCCCCCCCCCCCCATGAAAAATTCCTGATTGCGTTACTGATGTATTCTATTTTTCCCGGGTCGGTCAGATTATGCCTATCCGCTCCCGATGATAACGCAAAATACTATTTACCAGTGGCCTATATAGGGGGGGGAGGGTGCCTAGTGGGTTCATCTCCCCTGAAATGAAAAATCTTAAAAGTTATTTTAAACGTTTGTTATATTTTAATGGTGCTTTATGCTTATTTAGAATTTGCGTCCAACATCAAATCGTTTTGGGAAATTCTGTTAATGAATTGTAGATAAGTACCTACTGTGTCTTGTTAGTAATTCTTAGATAGTAGTGGTAATTTAATTCTGTCCATAGTAACCCCTAACGAAAATATTTTCTGTATACGCCACTGCTATATACAGCTTTCTTTAAACGTTAACAAATATTTTTTTTTATAGTATACATAAATACATAAGTACAGAGGTGGATCTATTGGTTAACAATTAACTTAATTTTATCAATAACCGTACTGCAATAGATCTACAATTTTGGATTTCAAAACAAAAGTAAATACTTTTGGGGCGGATATTGAGTTTTAAGCATTTCAAAATACTAAAATCGAAAAACTTGTATTTCAAAAAAACTGTGAGATAGGGAAATAAAGTATAAAGTAAATATATTATTTAACATGTATAATTATTGAAGGTAATTTAAGGGAAAAATATTTATGATGGATAAATAATCGCAATAATATCTATTAGTGATGAGAATAATCGAATGATTAGTAAACGAAATCAAAATAATCGAATGATTCATTTTTTAACTGCTTGAACTGGTTGTATAAATAATCAAATAATTATCGATAAGCCTGAAAGTTAAATGCATTTTTAATCCAAATATTTATACGTATTAAACCAATTAGTGTGGAGATTACCGACACCAGGAATTATACCAATGATTAAAAATAAAATAAATAATAATACAATACTGATGGACAGTCGATTTCTTAGACCAAGCTGTTTCGAGACAAAATTTGCAAAATAGTTGCACATGCAACTGTTTTGTGACCTAGGCAGCGTATAGCTGGGACGTCCGTACACGAAATGACCAAAATTACATTAGTTTGCAATCAGTTTCTAATCAATTGTACTCATTCGGTTTTCGCGGTCGCAGTTGCGTTGTAATTTTAATTTGCACCGAACTTTCGTATTTGTGCACGTGTATTGTTTTAGTATTTTCGTGAACATGAGTGACCAAGAATTAAACATTAAGTTCGTTAGGTTATAAACAGTCTAGAGTTCGCATTTTCTCTCAAGTATAGATGGACCCAATGTTTTCACTGTATTCTGCGTAGCCTGCGATATTGATGTCATCTTCATCTGATTCTGAACTTGACATAGTATAAAATAGAAAAAAAACAACTGTACTGATCGAATAGATTAACACCAACTGATCCAAAATCAGTCATGTCCGTGTGATGTGGGGACTGAAGTTTCATATTGGTTGCAAATTGATTGTTAAGCACAACTGATTTGCAAATTTTGTCCCAAAACAGTGTGTGCGCTTGGCCTTAATCAAACAGACATGTGCAATTGTTTTTGTTCGATACATTATTTACAAATGTGGCAAGAGGAACTTGCAGCTGCGGAAACCTATAATAGTTAGTACCATAGGCATATAAACTAAGTTAGTTTACATGTCTATAATTAGTACCTACCTACCTACTTGAAATTACGCAAATGGCGGGCAAATAACGAACATTAACGGTCGTCGATCACATAAATAACGGATAATAATTGTTTGTATTCAGTACAGGGCGATTAATGCATAAACAAAAAATTCGTAAAGAAACTTTTTTGTGTTGTTAGTAGTTGGTACTTTTTTTTCTTCTTTTTTTTTTTTTATCATGTTTATTATCACACTCCAGGAAAACTAGTAGATACCAGCTGTCGTACAACCATAGTATCTATAACCATGGACAAAATTGAGTGTCCGTTCTCAATTCTAGCCATTAACATATAATATATAGATAACAGATAGAGTTATCATAAAGAGTTCAATGGCAAAAACTTGATTCTACTCACAGTCTAAAAAGATATCTTCTAAGACCGTGGTGTGAAGACGAGCGCTTCCCCGCAGTAAGGCATTTGGCTGGCTTATCATAAAAGAACGTTATCATAACTTCAAATTGTAAAATGTAAATGTAAATGTAAAATGTTAAATGTAGGAGCTAGAAGATCTCTTTTGATTTAAAAGGTTTATATTAATATACTATTAGGTATATTATAATGTATAGTTTTATAATTTTTTTACATTTGATGAATTTAAACTATATTATGTCCTAATGTATATGATAGGTAGACAGGCACGTAGCTAAATGAGGGCCAGTGTGTGCCCAGCCCACCCTAATATGTGTCCGGCCTTAGGCCGGCCCACCTAAAGTATTGAGAGGGGCTCATTATTATATGATTGCTTTTAATTTTAACCAAATTTTTAATATTGCCTAAATATGACGCAAATAAAATCAAATACATCGGGTTTTAATTATAATCTAAGTAATGTAACTTGTAACTAAATTAAAACGATCGATTAGGAAATAATTGCTATTTATAGCTAAATACCGGTACTATACTACGTCAAGTTGTTCTTATCATATCTAGACTGTGACTACTGTATACTTGTATGTCTATTTTTAAAATACTTTGAGCGAAGGTATTGTCATTATATTGATTTATATAGAAATATAGAATTATATTATGGTCTCCGATTGGGCACTTACATTCACATTCAACGCACGTCGCACTTATGCTAACGTCACCTGCGTTAATATTTGTACAATTTATAGTATTTATACATTTTATCTTATATATTTAATATTTAAATTAATTTTAAAATGGCACCTCTCAGTGGATTTGCCAAAAGAAAACTAAAATTACAAAGAGAAGAGCGAAACGATAAAATATGGTATTATTAGGTTATATACTATATTAAGAGTTAAGACCTTTAATTCCATTCTTGTAAAAAAATAACTACATTTTTCTAGTAATTAATATGTAATAAAGTAATTTTATTAAATAACTCCAGTCTCCATTACAACTATTCGTTTGCTCTACTACCTACCTATCATATACATAAGGACATAATATAATTTATATTCATAAAAAGTAAAGAATTTATAAAACTATGATAACGTTCTTTTATGATAAGCCAGCTATATGCCTTACTGCGGGTAAGCGCTCGTGTGTGAAGTGTTCGTTTTCATTATCACTTTCTGTTATCTTGAAAAATAAATATCATGAATTTTTAATCATTTTGTTATCAATTTCTAACTAGTTGAGTGCACCTTTTGCACGTGTGAAGTGTGAAAAGGAATGTTTTTTCAAAACATTTTCAAATACATAATACAGTAAATTTAATTAAAATTTTATATTTCATATTAGTGTAAATTTTTTTTCAATTATGGATTCGCAATCGTCCGGAGTAGGTTTTAAACGCAAGAAAAAGCATATTTCAAATTATCAACGAGCAATGAAGTACTCTAAACGAGGAAAGTTTGGTCATGGTTTTCAAATTCAAGAAGATGATTTTCAGTACTTTTTGAATATTCTTAAAGTGTCGAAAGAAGCATTTGAAAGTGATGAGGATAAATGTAATTATATATTTTACATTTCCATTTGTGTTTTATATAATTTATACAAATTGTTTTCAGGTAATTTTGTGGATAATGTTTTCAAGCAGTTAAAGGGAAATGAAGTGAACTATTGCAGTAACCAAGTAGTGTCTCGTGTAATTGATGATTTATTACCAGCTGCTAGTGATGAGACTGTATTTAATTTAATTGAACAATTTGAAAAAGATTTAAGACCAATTTGCTGTGATCAGTTTGCCAGTCACGTACTTCAACAGTTATTACACAATGCTACATATAGAGCATTTAAAAATGTATTTCATATTTTATAAATATTATTTAAAATTAAAAAAATTAATTAATATTCACCATTTCAAATATTAAACAATTTTTAACAAAAGGTAACTAAAGAAGTATCAGAATCCACAAAAGAAAATTATCTTCATTTTATAAATAAGTTATGCAAATTTATATTAAATAACTTGGAAGAATTTGTATGGGACACGTATGCTAATCATATTGTACGCAGTTGTATGGCATGTTTATGTGGTGAACCATATTTATCTTCTAAAAACTCTCATCAAAAAGGTGAAAAAGTTGATACAAACAAAGAACTTAAAAATTTATTGAAGAAATATGCTGACAATTTAATTAGTGTTCAACAGTTTTCAGGTAGAATGTGAAATGTTATAAATTCAATAAATTATTAAATTAAATTATTATTTATAGAAATGCCTAAAACTGATATTACATCTGGACTTTTACAAGTATTATTGAAATGTATTGCACCTGTATCTAAAAAAAGATATAAAGCACTAGTTGATAAATTAATGAGCGTTACATTTTCGAAAAATGAAAGTTCTTCTGAAAATATTTTAAATGTTCTCGAAAACAGTTCATTTGCCAGGTATCGCTTAATTTATTTTATAACTTGTAAAATTTATTAATTTATGTTTATTAGCAATAAAATGTTTATATTTCAGACTGCTTGATGTTATTATTTCTGAATCATCAGAAAAATTTAATAAATCATTATATTCTACATATTTCATGAATAAACTTGGAGATTTAGCTGTTCATCGCAATGGAAATTTTACCATTCAAAAATTATTATTGAAAACCACAGATACCATACAAGTAATATTATAGTTGGATATTTAATAACGCAGTATACAAGTTGTTCTCAATATGTGAGCCATGGTATCTATACAGGGATACTACACTTTTGTAGAATTGTATTGGGTGTAAAAATAATATTTATGATTCTTTGTGCTATATGGGGAAGGGTGTCCAGAGAAAACCTTATTCAGAAAAATAGTTGCAAGTCTAAAAAGTTGGGGAACTGCATCTATATACATTATACAAAGACAGTTTTTTAATCTGAATATAAAACTTTAATTCCAATAATAATCTAAAGTGACATTATTATTGTGTTCAATTTTATTTTGTTTCATTTTTCAAAAATAATAATATAGTATAGCATCTAAAATATATTTATAATTATGAATATTTATTTTTATTTTAAAATTTAGTTTGAATCAATGTTTGATCAACTAAAGGAAAAAATACCACAGTTGATTAATCTTGGATATACTGGAGTTTTATTAGAATTGTCTAATGTTTGTTTAAGACTGAAGAGTAAACAAGCTTTATTTTTTAAAGTAATACATTAATAAACTAATTCAAATTTTATTGTTTTATACTAAATTTATTTTTAACAGACATTATGTGAATCACTTAAATGCAAAGAAGAAACCGAAGATGGTATTACAGTTTTATTAATTCTTAGTTTAAAAGTTAATGAAAATTATGATAATTCTTGTAATGAACCACCAATTAATATTCATGGGTCAATGATAGTTCAAAATTTATTGAAGTTCAATAAACCAATTAAAGTAATATATTCTTTGATATGTATTTTCAAAGCTAGTTTCAATAAATTTTTTTTTGTAGATTATAAATAATTTAATCAATTTAAACTCTGAACGTCTTGTATACATACTATGTGATGTAAAAGGTAGTTATATTGCAAATGCATATTTTGAAAGTGAATTTATTGGAGAAAGAAGTCGTGAAAAAATGATCTGGAAATTAAAAGTAATATGATGATTTATTGAATATGTTATATTATTTTTTTTAAACACATTATTTTATTAAAGGATTATTATACAACTTTGGCAAAATCTAAAAGTGGTTCTCGTGCTTTTGACTGTATATGGAAAGTAGCAGATTCAAAGCAGCATTTGATGATCATGACTGAATTTTTACGACATGAATCTGATCTTACTAGTACACAATTCGGTTCTATAATTTCAAATAAATTAAATTTGGGTTTATTCAGGCATCAGAAAGATGAGTGGCTAAAAGCAGATCAAAATAAACTCAAAACACTTAAAGTGTTTGAAATTAATAAATACTGTTAAATTGATTTTAATATTAATATATATATACATATTAAGGTAACAAAAATATAATGATAATTTTAAACATAATTATTCCAATTACTGCCATCTTCAGGTAAAAGTTGATTAGTTACTAATAGTATAACGTCTACTATCCACCAAATTCCACCACCTCCAAGTGTCAATAATTTTCCTACGGCTGTTCCAGTTTGTCCTAAGCAAAATCTGTCCATACCAAGGAAACCAAGTAAAATTGAGTACAGAAGAGTTGTTAGAAAATAATAGCCACCATATCTGTAATGATAAAATATATATGTATGATTATTTAATATTTTCAAAAATAAATGGAAAATGTATATATTTTATAAAATTGTTCTTACTTAACACATGGAAATTTTTTAGTGAATGTTCGAGAACCATGACATTCTATTCCTTCTAAAACAGTGCATTGGACATCTACTTGTTGTACGTCTTCATATCTATAGCTACCACCATACTAAAACATTCAATTATAATAATTAACTAAAAGAAATTTATAATCAAAAATATATAATATTATTATACCTTATAACAACCTCCTGAACCAGAATCATCTCTTGATTTATTGCCTTTTAAATCTACTGATTCACAATCAATAAATTCCATAGGTCTAAAAATTAATGAAAAAATATTTCAATAACTAATTTTATTATTAATTTAATATTTTAAAAATATCCATGTATATTATGTGTACATGATTAGGAAAATTAAAGCGCTTTGTACTACAGATTAAAAACCATTGCTGTAATACATTAAATTAGTAGTTAATGGTTGATTATTTTTAGACTATTAATGGAATAGAAATGATTGATTACTGGCTTATCACTTGGTCATCTATAAATGGATATATAATTAAAAATGTATTATTTTTTTGATGTTCAAATATAAAAATATAATATATATATAAAAATAAAAAAATATTTCATTGATGTTCAAAAAATTGCCAACAATAATATTTTAGAATTAATTGAACTATATGAAAATAACTACATTTCTTAAAACAATATCAAGCAGATTTATTATTTTTACTTTGATCATTTAAATTCTACCAAAGATATTAAATGTTAAATTTTGTTGTCTTATATAAACTTTTAGCCCTAACACACTATAATCTTCTGAGACTTGCTTGCAGTACAAAAATATTATGAATGTTGTTAACTTTGATCAAATTTACATGTAAATTAATTCAATTGCAATATTTAATATTGCAAAATTATTTTTCAATAGTTTTTCTCGCTTTTTTATCACCAAGAAAATAAAATAGTAAACATGGGTAGAAGGTGATACATTTTTCAGATGCAGAGCAACAAAGAATCAGTACCATAATTTGTGAAGGCACGAAAAGATAATGTTAACACGAGTTTATAATGAAAAAATTTACAGAAATGAGCATTTGACAAGCGGTCCAAGTGGAAAATACGGTTCTTGATTGTTTTCAATCATCGAATCATTTTTGAAAACTCCATCACTTTTCGACAAATCCTCATTTAACGTCGTGTGACAGTAACAACAACAGAGACTTGCCACTAGGTATAATACGGTCCAGTTAAACTTGTTGGCCATTTCTTGTGATCATGACGAATTGAAAACGGATTTAAAATAGTTTTTTGTTAAAACTTAAGCTGATAATACAATCAATTCAAATATTGTTATCATAAAAGTTATCTTTTTATAGAATACCATGAATAGAGATAATACGATACATAATATTATTCTGTGACGATATTTAAGGTGATAGTGATGATGAACGAATGGACAACCTGATGAGCTTTATCAAATATTCATTACGATGAAGTTGTCAACTGTCCAGATACGACGTGCCTGTTTCGCTTGGTTCAGTTGCCTAACGTATAAAAAATTTACTACACTTATTTGGCCCACTAAAGCTATAAAAAGGCGTTATCGGTGACTCATATGTTATAATATTTTCGGCTAAACCCAGTCAATATTTCTATTGCAAATTATTTCCGACATAAATATGGCAAATTTTATGTCTCCAATGCCGTCCAGAGAATTCTTGTGGGATGTGTTTCAAAGGTATGTGAATGTAACCGACAGAATTTGTCATAATGTGTACAGTAAATAATATAATGTCGGATAACTTTATGCAGGGTTGACAAAGACAGAAGTGGATTTATCTCGTCCGATGAACTTCAAATGGCGCTTTCCAACGGCACATGGACTCCTTTTAATCCAGAAACAGTGCGATTAATGATAGGCATGTTTGATAAGCAAAATAGAGGTACTGTATCTTTTGAAGATTTTGGGGCCCTGTGGAAGTATGTGACCGATTGGCAAGCATGTTTTCGGTCATTTGATCGTGATGGATCAGGCAACATAAATGTAACCGAACTCAAAAATGCACTTACATCGTTCGGTTATAGTCTCAGTGAACAAGTTGTCTCAGTTATGCTCAAGAGGTTTGACCGTTTTGGTCGTGGAACTATATTATTTGACGATTTTATTCAATGTTGTGTTGTATTACATGTATGTGTTAATAACATTTTACTAAATATAGTCATACTTGAAATTCTATTATTCCATTTTTAATTGAAACACAATTATTTTTCAGACACTTACAGCTGCATTCCGTCAATTTGACACTGATCAAGATGGATATATTACAATTCACTACGAGCAATTTTTAAACATGGTGTTTGGTTTGAAAATATAAATTTATGTTGTATATTGTTTAATAAGTATATTTTATACATAACTGTCCAGCATTTAGGACTATTTACAATATATAAAATGAAATATTGTTAGATAACAATTATATATATATATATTTTTCTTTCGTGTATTCAGGGTAGTACTTTAATGCTACATTAATTATGTGATATTTTTGAGCAATTAATTAATTAAATTTATATATTACTATTATTACTGTTATAACCAAGTTGTTTTAATTTATTTAAAATACACATTATTCAATTTTACCAATTTAAATGATTTTACTATGAAAATAGAAATATAGAAAATGATGGCACTTATATAAAAACAAGTAAATGTCAACTATTTTATACACAGATTTTAATTGATTTTTTCTGAAAAAGGTTTAATAAAATATTGTTATCATAAAGTAGACCATTTATATTATGGTAATTTTGTTAACTTGGCAACTGTATCTAATAGAGGATTGGTTGATTCATGAGCAAAAAGTGCTATCAAAAGTGCAACTCCATAACCAGTTGCTCTTTCACCCTAAAAAATGCATTAAATTAGTAAAAATGTATGAACTACAATATGTCATGTCTAACAATATGTACTAAGTATAAAATATCCATTCTTATTATTAGAGGTACCTATCTAAATGATATCTACTCAGTACTAATAAGCAGTTTGATTAACTAGACATCCATTTTAGTAGATACTAGTACCTCTGATAATAATGACCTCTAATACTTTTTTCTTCAATTATAAGAAAAATTGTAATTACATAGTGTGATGGCCCAGCAATATCCACATGCATCCATTTATGAGGAGAATCAAAGCCTAGATGAGCTGCTATAAAAAGTCCGGCACATGATGAAGTGGCGTTTGAACGGTCCTTAAAATTACATTAATTTTAGAAGATAAAGTATACGAATTGAAAGTTATCATATTACAGCTACAGAATTTTTCATATCAGCTACAGATGATGAAAATTCACAGAAATGTAGTTCTGGACAGTAAACAATTGGAAATGTTAAATCTCCAGACACAAGGCCAGCAGAAACGACTTTTTTTTCCCATTGTGCCGAGTTAGACATCACTGCTGCATGATATTTCCCAGTGCTAATTGACTAAAATAATAACATTTTTACAATAAATTAACTGTAATAAAGCCTAAATTTATATAAATTTACATATTTATTCTAATCTTTAGAATTAAATGTAAAGTAAACATATCAATGGTAAAGGTCAGTGGTCAAGGGCCAAGGCAGAATTCAAGAATAATCAACTTTTTCACACTTTGTTGTAAACATTATAATAATTTAACATTACTTTCAACCAATTATAATTTATGTTTTATTTTACACTATAAGATCTAAGTGATAATGAACAGGTGGAATTGAAAAATATTGGGTGTGAATTTTAATAGAAAAATGTGATGTAAGGGGTAATATTATTGGCATGTTTCATTTTATTTTGTTCTTGCAATAATACTTAAAATAATAAGTTGCAAATTTTTTTTTTTTAAATAATATTGTTACATGACACGATTCAAAATACAAACTTTGTTAGATCATAATATTTCATAATTTGTTGTTAATAGTGTATTGATTATAAATACTTTAACATTCAAAAATGTAAATAAAACTTATTCTTGATATTATATACTTTTAGACTAAAAGTTTTAGTTATAAAATTTGTAAATGAATATTATATAAAACGCAATCATTTTAAGTATCAATTTTTTATATAGGGGCTTTTAAAATGCTTATGTGTTATATCAATGTTTTTTGGTACATAAATATATTTAAACTATTTATATTAATGTTTAATGTACCTGTGCTCCAGTAAGTGTAGCCATGTCTAATATTATTTTAGCATTAAGATCCCTAGATGCATACACTACACCATCTGATAGAACTAGACGTCCTTCAGCATCTGTATTGTTGATTTCGACAGTTCTAAAATGAAACATTTATTTATAATATTTGTTATATTAAATGTTTAATTATAAAGTTAAGACTCACTTTCCTGAATAAAGTGTATGTATATCATCTGGACGTGTTGAATCTGGCCCAACAGAATTTTCAGCTAGACAAAAAATGGCATGAAGATTCTGTTTGAAGCCAGTTTTTACTATGGCATGAAATGCCCCTAATATAGCAGCTGCTCCACCACAATCACGTTTCATGCCTGGCATAGAGGTCTGTAATTATTTTTCATATATATAATTAAGAAAAATAAAAATTAATTAACTATATATTTACTTTTCCTTTTATACTTAGGCCACCAGTATCATAAACAATACCTTTGCCAACCCAAGCAATTGTTTCTGTAGCTCCACTTGGGGTAAAAGATAATACAGCTAATGCTGGCTCTACAGTAGACGCTTTACCTACACCATATATTCCTCCTAGTCCTTTTTTCTTCAATTCTTCACCCCTGATTATAACTGGGATAATATTCAAATCTGCTCCTACTTGCTTTATTTCCTGAAAGTTGTATTCAAAATTAAAATTGTTCAATGTATTAAATTTCAGCCAATTTATGTTCAACTTGCATCCAAGAAATGATCAACATTCATGTAATTACATGGAGTATCTACAATACGTGCTGCCATCCTAACGGAGTTAGCTATTCTTTCCATAGTTTCTATTTCTTCTTTCGATACTTTATAATCTGGATCATTAGCATTGGGAATAATTAGAAACTCTATTGTAACAGTTACAATAGATTTTTTTTGAGCCTTTAATTTGCCAACATATACTTTAGTTTTACAGCAAAAATCATAGAATGCTCGAGCTGCAGCACAACCAGAAGCAAACATATCTTCTCGTGTACAAACAATCTAACGAGGTTATTTAAAATATTATTTCAAAATAATAAATTAAAATTAAAAATAAATAGTTCATTAACAAACCACAATGCATTCATCATAACCAGCTGAATTTGAGTTGATCAATTTGGTGAGCATATGGGGTTGTGCCGAAGAATTATGACGACTACGATTATTGGAAAAGCATGCTACAGTGGCAGTGTTAAGAAAAAGTGGACAAGTATCAGTTGGACACGGATTCAATAACGATATAGCAGATCTATAAGTCTGAAACATGTTAATATTTGCATTAACTATTTAGCAGAAAATATATAGTAATTTACAGACAATTCTCACCTGTTCATTAACCCGTGGCTCTAACTTGCATTTTATTTCAGAATAGGACAAATTAGTTACATGATTTTCTTGACCCACTATAAAAACTGGTACACTGATAGGATCAGTTTTACTCAGAGTACCGGAAAACTTTAAAATTGTGGAAGGCATTCTAAAAAACAATGCCACTCACAAAAGTAATATGACTTCGCAAACCGTATGACAAAGAACAATCAATGCCACAGTAAGAAATTATTTTTGAAACAAGATTGAAAAAAGAGTTAATTGATGATAAAGGTTTATGAAAATTTTACCAATAAATAATAACCACGAATTAAGATACACCAATTAGACGATAGAAACGGAAAATGTAAAATCATTTATCAGTTTTATGCCAAGCACTCCACTAGCGCCACAAGCGTCTAGCGACAAGGAATCCAGATATCTACAAGATGACGGACTTCGTTATCACTATCACCGATTTTATTATCAGTTTATAAATTAAAATTAAAACATTGATATGAGCTTAAAACATATTCCACAAAAAACTACAAGTAATTATCTAAAATACTCATATTAGGCAGATATCAATATTAAAATCCTACGCTAAGTATTGGATATTGATATTGAAACAAAACAGGTACGAAGATAATATTTATAAATTAGGAGAATATAGAAAAGCTTAGGGACATTGTTGAATTCCTTATAAATTAAAAGCTTGGAAAATATTGATATCTGTGCATTTTTTGGACAAGTTTTTTTTCGTTGCAGAAAATTATTAGTTATAGTGTTTTTTACTTTGTGAAAGTTTTTGTGGAATATCAGTATTTTTTTTTACACCAAGAACTATAATGTTAATATTTTATAAGTACCTATTTATTAATAATTGTTATACAGGTACTATAATATAATCATAATTACTGTAAACATTATCATTATGCTTTTTTTCGTGGTTTGTTGTTATTCACATCTATAAATAGTAAAATTCCGATTGTCGATATTATGGGCATTTGATAAAATCCATACTAAATCACAGATATCTATATTATACTAGATAACGAACTACCGATGTTTTTCATTGAGAGAAGTGAAGCCCGGAGACGCAAGATTATCATACGTTCGCCATATTTTCGGTTGGCAAAACAATATTACTTTACACTATATAAAATAGTTGAACACACTAAATTATTAAATTAAACATTTTTCATTACGTTTAATCAAAATTTAATTTCATTATAGAATTGAGAATATTAATTTAAAATTGCACTATTCATTATTTACATAATGTATATAATATATATTGATTATATTATACTCGTAATCAATGAGTATACAATAAATAAAATGACTTATTTAAATACACAAAACCATATCACTATACTTACTATATTTAGTTTTAACTATTATATATATATATATAAATTAAAATATATAAAATAAATGTTTATGTTTTGATATACTGTAGTAGGGTTTGTTTTCCAAGTTTGGTTACTAACCTTAGCGCAATTGATTGAAAAGCCTGAATTGGCCTGATGTTCGAGGGATTTGCTGGACCCCAGATTGCTATTCCATAAGACCAGATTGGTCTTATGATTGACTTATATGTAATTAGTTTGTTTTGGAGTGTTATTTTGGAGTTTAGGAGTGGTCGGAGGAGGTGAAGTCTGTTGTTCGATGATTTTCTTTTTAGTGGGGGCTCCAAGTTAGTCTTTTATCAAGCGTTATGCCTAAGTACTTAATTTTGGTTTGGACAGGGATGGGGGGCGTTGTTCATAATTAATTGAGGGCACTCACAGGGAAAATGTTTTAACGTAAAAGTAATTTGTACAGACTTTTCCGTATTAATTTTTATTTTCCATTTTTTGGCCCATTCTTCAATTTTATTAGCATGATTCTGGAGTTCAGCTGAAGCTAAAATAGGATTTGGACTGGAGGAACGAATAGCTATGTCATCAGCGTATGTTGCTAGAAGGGTGTTACTAGATTGAGGGATGTCTGCTGTGAATATATTATATAGATCAGGGGATAGATCACTACCCTGTGGAACTCTAGCATATATTGAGTGGGTAGATGAAATATCGTTCCCCTGTCGTACGACAAACGAACGATTTTGTAGATAAGATTTGATAATAAGATAGTAGGGAGCTGGAATGAAAAGTTTTAATTTGTATAGTAAGCCATCGTGCCAGACTTTATCGAATGCTTGAGCAATATCTAAAAAAAGTCCAGAATAGTATTCTTTATTTTCGAGAGCAGTTGAGATTTCATCAGTAAGACGATGAACTTGATGGATTGTTGAGTGCCTGTTTCAAAAACCAAACTAATTATTTGGTATGATATGGTTGTTTTGAAGGATGGGACGTAATCTTTTCAGGAGGGCCTTTTCGAAAAGTTTACCAAGGACTGGAAGTAAACTTATGGGACGGTATGACGAAGATAAGTGTTAGGTTTATTTGGTTTGTGTACAAGTATAATGATTGCAAATTTCCAGATTTTAGAGAAGTGGGAAAATCTTAGCATAGAATTATATATGTGGGTGAGCAATGATATAGTTTTGAGAGACAGATTTTTCAGAATTTTGTTTGTAATGAGGTCATTTCCAGGCGCCTTGCCGGGAGGTAATTTTTTAATTATATACTGCATTTCACCAGGAAAGATGGGTTTTGCAGGTAGCGACATAGGTAGCGAAGCTGATAGAAATTGTTGAATTTCAATCATTGTATCGTTTTCGGGATCGGTGCACGAATGA
The DNA here is from genome assembly GCF_003268045.1 of Sipha flava. NCBI lineage: Eukaryota > Metazoa > Arthropoda > Insecta > Hemiptera > Aphididae > Sipha > Sipha flava. Next base: position 371,321 of record NW_020272220.1, read on the forward strand.
GGCTGGAATGTTTCAGCTAATTGAGAATATACAGATACAGAGAATGTACAGAATATACGTTGCAATTAAAAA
>NW_020272220.1:376392-482186 GCF_003268045.1 Sipha flava
TTTTATTTATACTATACATTTACTGTATTTCTTTTATTAGATTTAAGCCACAAATTGTTATTAAATTTTAAAAAATTGTAATTGGGTCTTACCCGTTTAAATAAATAAATAAATAAATAACAAAAATAACAGTTGGATTACCGAAGTGCGAAATCTATATATTATGGTCGCTAAAAGTAGATTGTTGTTGAGTTATTTTTATACGTTAAAATTCAATGCAGCCGATATCATTATTTTATTATATTTTATCTGATCATATTATAAAAATAAAAATCACATTCAAAAAACAAGAATTTTGAATATTTTTTGAATTACTTTCATGGGGTAGCATAGTTAATAATTCGCAAAAATGGTGGGATAGCAACTATTCCCCTTGCTACCCCATAATGACGCCTATGACCATTGCACTGATTTAAATGTTTGACTGAAAGTGGGAATTATCTAAAAAATATTGCCACACAACAATCACAGTGCAAGAAGATGACGGCTGACATCATATTATTATTCTTAATCAATATATCAGCCGCCAACAATTTTCATACTGCATAAAGGTGTGCGATCCCATCTTACGCAATCCTATGACGCTCTTCCCGGGCGTTTTTTACAAGCCGCCCCAAATTTCCTTTGGCGCGGGTCACAGATACCGACCATCATCGGGAAAGATCGCGCCATGGGATCGTACCTTAATATAGCCTATAGCTCAAGAGTAGGCAACTTGCAGCTATTTAGGTTACGCTTAAACATTGGGAATTTGATTGGCTGGAGCGTGACATGTTTTAAGGAGTAATATTTAGGCATTTCATATAGCATTTATATTTGAGCCGTGTTACTGTGTAAGTAAATGATTGTAAGTAGTGTAAGTATTCCGTTATCGATCGGTCGCAGCACCGCGACCGCCTGCCTATAATCCACTTTACGAACTCTCGGGATTACGGTCTATGATGATAATCAAAATAAATTACAGAAACAAGTTTTAAAATAAAAACAAAATTTACGTCAAGTTATAGAAGTATCAACGGTCAACAAAATATTAGTCTTCTGATAATGAATACAAACAATTTTTATACTACCAACTTATATTTTTCTGTATAATGCCAATGGGTCATTGGCAGTGACGCAACTAGGATCTCAGGGCCCCGATGATAAGAAAGTCTGAAGTCCTATAACTATTTAAGTGTTGGTAAATTATTTTTTTTTTCAATAAAGATTTCTTACTATTTACTTATCATTAAATACACTACTCAATTATTCAGCGTTAAAAATACCTTCCAAACTAACAACTACAATGAGACCCTCTTTGAGTCTTGGGGTCCCGGATGTTAGAAAAAAATACGTAATACACAAAACAAATTCTTTTAAGAGACTACACATTGGTTACAAACATCATCAGTCATCAGACTAATCGAAATTAGAAAATCAAAATTAGAATATTACTTTTATTGGCTGTGGAATAATCTCGAAACAGTTATGCCAGACGATAATTGTTAATTATTATATTGTGCTTACCATCGTCGACAGGTGTTTTCTTATCATATCATATCCAGGAATCGATTATTCCAACAGTTGATTTTCAATTAGCATTGCCGATATAGAAGTCATACGCAAGACTAAAAAAAATTAAGGATTGTTCAAACCAGTGCAAAACTCTTTGGACATCATGATCTTGTAATTTTTATTAAAAATATGGGTTCTCAAAAACGTTGCCGATCCTGGCTATAGATACATGTATAAATGTGTATTTGTACAAATAAATAGTAATATATATTTGTTTCTACAAATAAAATAAAAACTTTTATAAGGTATGTTTCCAATCTTTAATTTATTTAAAATACAAAATAATCAAATTAATATTACTTTCCTAGTAATTTTTTAAGATATAAACATAATTTACATATATGTTTTACAATAGTATAATTGTACAATATTAATCTTCAGCTCCTAATTTTTCCATATCATCAGCATTATCAGTGTTTAAACATTCAATTGGCTTACAAAAATGTTCTTCTATTTGTTTCAATATAGCATGATCACTACTACCGCTAACGAGGTTAATAGCAATACCTTTTTTACCAAAACGTCCAGTACGTCCAATTCTGTGTAAGTATGTATCATAATCTGGCTCACGAGTAACTGTCACAGGCAAATCAAAATTAATAACAATTGTCACTTGTTCAATATCAATACCTAAAAGAGTAAAATAAAATGTTATAATATGTATTTAAAAAATATCAATAATAGGCAAACATTACATTACCTCTAGATAAAACATTTGTTGTGATGAGGACTTTTTCTTTTCCTTCACGAAAACTATCTAAGACTGATATTCTTTGTTGAACAGTAAGTTCACCAGATAATAGAGCTACAGCATGTCCATGTTCTGTCATTTGATTCACTAACCATAGAGCCATTTTCTTTGTCTGGAACAAAAAGAATTTAAAAATATACAAATACAGTCGAATTTGATTAGTTTGAAGTTTTAGAGACCAGCAAAAAAGTTTGAGTTATTCAAGAATTCGAGTAATTCAAAAAAATCAAAACTAAAATTTTAAAATATACAAAAAACAGTACAACTTATTAATGACTACGTATTTATTAAAATATGTAAGTTTGTACTATTTATATATAATATATAATATACATATTATGTATAAATTGTAAAACATATAAAAAAATATTAGATTAGAGAATTATTTAAAAAAAAATATATTTATTTATTTTTTTACTGTTGATAGCAGCATTTGCAGTGCAATTCACTTTTAAGTAAAGTTACAAAGATTTTATCATTGATCTCTGGTTTATTTTACATAAATCGCCACAATTTATTATATATGTGCTTACGCAATCGTGAGGATGGGGTTTCAGAAGATTCATGTTCCTATTTCTGGTGTATATAGTAAGCCAGATACATAACCAATCGTCGAAAGTTCACTAATGACCTTATTATTGATAGTAAATGTGAAAATAAAAGTGCAGGCGCGTACACAAGGGGGGGGGGGGTTTAAGGGGTTCAAACCCCTTCCGAAATTTAGGAAAATTATTATATATGTTTTTATATATTAAAATTAGTATATAGATTATATTATTATGAAAATGTACAACCTAAAAGCCCCTCCCAAAATATTTTTTTGTGTATGCGCCTGCAATAGTGTAATATTATGATTTTATAATTTTAGAAAAATCCGAAACTTCAAGTTAATCATAAAAATATTCAAGTCAGACAAGAATTTTTTGCATTGTTTAAATGTTTACAGACCGGAGAAAAATTTTACGGTATCGACAATATCGAGTTAACTACGTTCTAATGTATTATCAAATAAATTGCAATAATAAGTACCTAAAAATAAAAATGTAAACTTTATTTATATTAATGTATTTAATCACAAATTTATAAATGGAATAATCCAGAGTTTCTTAATCTAAAAGTCACGAATAATTTTGAATTAGTCAAGATGTTTTAAATATTAACAATTCCAACTTCCTCCAATGACTACATAAAACATTATTTTCAAAAAGGTCGCATGATAAATTGAGTAAATATCTTGGATAGACTAAAAAGGTTGAGAACCACTGAAGAATACAAACACCACGTAATTATAAAACAAAATATGAATTCTTGTAAATAAAACTTGTGGCAACACTGATCTTTATCTTTCCAGATCATTATCACTTGCTAACAAAAATTTCACCAATTCTCAAAATTAAAAAGATTAACTAAATAAATTTTAAATAAAAATAAAATAATAGTAATATTGTTTTCTATATTATAAAAAAACATTTTTTAAAAAGGTAAGAATTCAACATTTATATGTGGATAGACTTAAATTAACTCATTTAATTGAAAAGTTAGTACCTTCTGAAAATTATTCAGTTGTGCATGTTATGTTAATTTATTTAAATTATAATTTAATATATTAAGATAAATCGTCATAAATATGAAATTTAAATAATACATGCTCAAGTTAAATATTGATAAAAATATTGTTATTGCTGATAATACAATTGTTTTAAATTGGGAATTAGCAATCTTTTTGCTTTTGTGGACCTAAATCAATCATATGTTTAAACTTTTATGTTTATGATGCATTTAAATAAAAATATTAACTATTGTCTTTATTAATACCTATATTATATGTTGGTAATAAACAGGCTCATTGCTATAATATTTGTAATATTAAGGTGTAGCATATTAATTATAATTTACATATGATTCAAGGTATCAAATATTTAAATAGTTACACAGGCTTCAAATTTGCTGGTCCGGCTCTAAATTAATTTAACATTAAAGCTCAAGATTTTAAGTGAATAAAAATTACATTCTAAAATACATTTTGATAATAATAAATGAATCCGAGAAAATATTTTATTATAATACACCGTATAATAAAAATTTAATTTATAAGTATTAATGATCGATAGGTAGGCAATAAATTCAACAATTACTAAATTTGTATCATAGTTTTAATATTTCATTTTTTAGGAATTAATATATAAAAGAAAAATAATGCATAATCGACTTAAAGTACGTACAACTGAAGCACAAAAAGCTGCAGCAGATCGGGAAAAAGAAAAAAAACTTCAACTTTATCGAAAAAGTCTCAAAAATGTATTTGAACATCGGTCACATGGTGATCATGATGATTTAGCATTAAAATCATCAGAGGGACTCTTACGATCCAATCCTGATATTGTTACTTTATGGAATTATAGAAAAGAAATATTATTACGTTTGAATCCATCAAAAGAAATGATTGAAGAAGAACTTTATTTAACTGAGAAATGTTTACAAGTAAATCCAAAATCTTATTCAGCATGGTATCATCGAAACTGGGTATTAGAAAATGTAGATCCTAATCCAGATTGGAATAAAGAATTGTTATTGTGCACAAAATACTTAAAAATGGATGAAAGAAATTTTCATTGCTGGGATTATCGACAAATAGTTGCATTAAAATGTCAAGAACCACATGAAAATGAATTGAAGTTTACTTTAGAAATGATAGAATCTAATTTTTCAAACTATTCTGCATGGCATTATCGATCAAAACTTTTTAGTGCAGCAGGAAAAGATGAAGAATCAACAAAAATTTCAGAATTATCATTAGTAGAAAGCGCAGCCTTTACTGATCCTTTTGACCAAAGTGCTTGGATATATCAGCGATGGTTGATAGGAAAGTTAGAACCATCAAAGTATATTTATAATGCTTCAATAATTGAAAGTAAAATTTATCTCATACTTAACAGAAATTTACCAAATAATTATAAAATCATAGGTTTAGACAATAATAATTGGGAACATTTTGATTCAAAAATTTGGTTTAAAGAAGTTGATTGTGTAGACAACATCGAAATAAAAATTATTAACGAATTGAATCAAGTAGAAGATAAGATATTAATAAATAATATTCGACAAGATATATTTAATTTTATTATTAGCGAACAACTCCAACTTGTTATGAAAGCACAACTAGATAGTTTACAACAATTATTAGAAATGGAACCAGAAAGTAAATGGGCTTTACTGACATATGTACTACTATTATACACATTAAAACCAAAAAATTATTTTGAAAAATGCATAGAAAATCTCAAGTTATTAAAAGTAATTGACACTTTGAGAAAAAATTATTATAATGATCTTGAAAGTCGTTACCGAATTGAAAATTGGATTGCAAATAATAATAGTACAGAATTTGTAACTTTAAAAGGATATGGATTAACAGCATTTTATCACATGCATATGTTTCTATTTAGCAAACATATTGATTTGAGTGATAATGATTTATCTAAAAGCAATTTAAACCATTTCAAATACTTAACTATGTGTAAACATTTATCTTTGAAGAATTGTCAACTGGTAAACTTAAATAACTTTCCAGCTTTACAAAATCTTGAAATTATAGATTTAAGAGAAAACCAAATTCAAGATACTTCATGGGAGGAATTAAAAAAATGTAAACTTCTCAAATCGATTTTAGTGGATAATAAACAAACAGTGACTGAGAAAATATTACAAGGAATCATTCAGTCTATTAATATTAATGATGAATAATTATGATACACATTTCATATGGTTATTTTTCATGAAGCTTAATTTATGTTAAAATGTATGTCTTATATATACTTATTTATAGTCAATTTCTATTTTAATAACTAAAACTTTTTTACAGTTAATTTAATTTTTAAGTATCATAATAATCTTAGTACACTAAATTAGTTTATATATATATATAATAAACATCCAATACAAGTATTTATAATTTTGAAAATATTTTTTGTCTATTATTTTATTAGTAATAAAGTTTGTTTTATTTCAAATATTTGACTGTATTATTTGTTTTGCTTTTCAACTGATTGTCACTATGCACAAATATTTTATTTTCCAACTAATTTTAATATTATAAGTAGGGCGCAGATTTTTATGTAACATAATTTTATTGAATGTGAATTTCTCAATTTCAATTAAAAATAAGCATGTTTCATAATAACCTAAATAATATGAGATATTTTTATTTTAAATATTTTCACATATTTTGATGTAAATACATATTTTTAAATATTTCACCAATATAAACATATTTTGTAAATATTTTTACATTTTCATACCTATACAGTTTTTATTTGTATTAAAATTATTATATTGGAATTAAATTATAAAAGTTATTTCAAATCTTGATTCAGATACTACAATCACTATTACACAAGCTTCTGATATTAAGTAAAATAATGAACTGAATAATATATCTTCAATAATTTTTGTTTCTTGGTTAAAGTAAAAAAAAATTAAAAACATTAAATCTAACAATAGTTAAAAGTTTTATAACAGTAGAAAATGCAGAAATCAAATTAAATAAAGTTCAAAGAGAATCCGGAGTTATAATAAAAAATTAATTAAATATGTACTCGGTAATAACGTTTGTTTACAAAAAAAAAAAAATAAAACTATTAGAGATATTCTTATGAATAAAAATGATATTAAAGTAACACTATCCGATATATGTGGTATAAAATATGCCCCAATAACCAGGTTGAATCACTTTGAAACCTAACGCATGTAGGTACATTAAAATTTTAAAACCTCCAAATGTATGTTGAATCTAATTGTTTCAAAGAAGACAACAATGAAGATGATTAGATGAATAATTATTATTAAATTAGTAATTAAAAGTTAATGTAAAATATGGATTTTTTTTTGTTATATATTTTACATTTTTTAATACATATTTTGGAAAAAATAAGAACAAGTTTTTATATATTTTGATTTTTTTATTACATAAAAATCCGCGCTCTAATTATAATTAATGGTTAATGTTTTCAAAATATTAGTATCAATTATTTTAATAATTAAAATTCATAATTTACTTAAGAAAACAATTTACAGAGTAGTTTAAATTGATACTTAAATCTTCATATATGATAAATACTTATTAATTATATTTAATAATATCAAATATGAGGACTTGACTCAAATTTTTCCTGAGTTGAATAAATTAAATACTTATGGATTATAATTATAATTCATTCAAACAGTTTTTAAAATTTAAAGAACATAAGATATATACATAAACAACAGTCGTTTTAATATGTAAAAATAAACAATGTGTCTTATTTATTGAACTAAAAATGTACAAAAGTACGTTTCAAGAAATGTAATGTTGTAATGCAATGGCCAAAAGTGAATAGGGCTCCCCATAATGTATATAAAAAATAAATGTATAAAAAGTTATTTACTTATACTAATTAATAGTTATCTTTGTTAACATTATTGTTATAATTTCATTATGTTATTATACTTGTGAAAGCCAATTATTGTCAATGTATATAAAATGAAATAGTTTCTATAAAAATGAAATATTAGAATTTGGTCTACTAGACACATTATATTTGAGTCTTAAATGTTATGAAATGTACTATAATAAGTTGATTTTATTTTTAATTTAATTACCTGACAAAAAATCATTGCTTGTCCAATTGTAACACCTCCATAAATATTAACTAATGCATTATATTTATCTTCTTTGTTGTTGCAGTTAACATAATATTGTCTAATATTATCTAAAGTCTCTTCTTCACGTTTTAATCTTATAATGACTGACATAGGTGCAATAGCATTAGCAAATCTCATTACATCTTCTGTGTATGTAGCAGAAAAGAACATCATCTGACAAGTTTCTGGAAGTAACCTTAACAATAAATTCAATTTTTACAATTTATGTATACATTTGATTTATTTAGTAATTTACTTTCTAATACGGAAACTTTGATCTTGATGACCTTGAGTATCAACCATAATATCAGCTTCATCCAAGACAAATACTTTAATATTTTTCGGGTCAAAAAATTTATACTTAGTTGCCCAATCTAGAACTTTACCAGGAGTGCCAACAATTATTTGCTCTTCTATTTTTGAACCTTTTTCAACTATAAAATTAATATAATGTAAATTACATTTTTTTTTTTTTTTTATATCAGTATTATATACCATCTTCACCACGAACAGCATATCTAAGCCTGATATTAGGACAGTAGGTCGACATTTTTGCCGCAACTTCTCCAGTTTGAATAGCTAATTCATAAGTAGGAGATAAACAAACTACCTAAAATGTATACATTTATTTACTGTATAAAATATTATAAATATTTTAAAGTTCATTATTGGAATTAAAATTACTTGTGGATATTGTAATTCTGGATCAACTCTACTTAACATAGCCAAAACGAAAGCTGCTGTTTTTCCAGTACCAGACTGTGATTGAGCAATCAAATTCTGAGGACTAAAAGACCCAAATTAACTAAAAACTGTACAAACCATTAACATTAAATAGTAACTAACACTTTAATTTAGAATATACGATTTACTTCATTTATACTTTTTAACTAATTTAAGAAACAAGATTATATTATTTATATAAACTATTTTGAAATATATAATATTTTTATATTGATCAATCTTAATATTTGCATGTATAATTTAAAATACTGTGTTCTGCTACATTCTCAATTAGAAATATGGGATCCAAATTTTAGCCAAGGCCTTATACAGTGGCGCATGCAGGAGAGAGGGGGGTTAAGGGGTTATACCCCCTCCAGAAATTTTCTCCGATGTCTAGGTTAAAATTTACAAATTTTACAAGTTTGAAATATGAAGAGCTAGTATTGAATACCTAGTATCATTGATTATAGAATAGTCTATTTTATTATCAATACTATTATTTAAGTCAAAGTATATTAAGGATTTGCATAATTTTGTGAATTGTAAAATGTGTTATATTTTTTTACCTTGACTCCCCCCGAAAAAAAATCCTCTGTGCACCACTGGCCTTATAACCGTGCAATTTTTATTAACACCAAAAGTTGTTCAAGAAAAATGGTTGCAAAAATTCCACAAAAGTTAGTCTGAAGGACCCAGGTTAACATAGAGGCCACTAGCATCAAACCTATGCCTATTCTCGTCTAAAATTGGGCACCCCACTCTCCACTGGAACATGAGGTATTTTATTACTATCAAGCGCTTGTCCCAACATCCAAAGAAGGCTCCTCAACCTCAGGGGGCAAATTGGTAGACAATTTGAAGCATATCTTAGCATTTTATAAAAATATAAATAAATATTAAAAAGTATATAAATTAATAAATAAATAGTAATAAAAAAAAAAAAAAAAAATGAAAAAAGAAAAAAAAGTTAAATGGTAGTAAAGAGAAATATGATAGATATTTTATTTTAAATTAGTCATTGCTAATATTCTTTTAGTTAACATTAAAGAGCAAAGTACTTTAATTATCTATCAGTCTGTAATAAGTGAATAATTTAAGAATAAAATAGGTAATAAGATACGGTGAGTAAATATAAAATTATAATTAATAATTAAACAACTTAGTAGTTGACCTTATTCATTTATAAATTTATAAGTTTTAACTTCATATAAGTTGTTTTATTAATACATAATCAATAGCTAAGAAAAGTTTCAATAATAGAAGAAAATAAACTAATATAATTTATATTATTCATTTGAAAATATACTGTACTCTACACAGCGAGAAAATGTGCTGCGGCACTACCAAAATTAGTTCATTCTTGCTTATTCCTAGCCATAGATTTCCCTTCTTAGGTTGCTTTGTTGACGATAAACAATAATTTATTAATAACATTATAAGAAACAAATTTCAGTGTGCATACTTGTATCCTATATGAGTGGCAACAATTAAGTGTAAGGTCACCCAAGGGTTTTATTAACGGACGTTACGATGGACGTCATGACGTCTGTTGTTGAAATTTATTATAATTATACCTAACAGCCACATATACAACGTCCATTGAATTTATCGTCCGTTTGACGTTGATGACAAGAAAGACATTCTATAATGTCCGTTACAATTTGTTTATTAGCGTTGTAGATTATTATTAAATTCAATTGACAAAGACAGACGAACGTTGTATTGACATCCATTCTTGTACATTTTTCAGTATTTTAGTTCATGTTTTTCACTAGTAGAAGGTGATATATTATCAATTTTAAATTAAATTTTTTATATTTAAAGTTGTTCAATATGGAGACTACTGAGCAATTAATATCGGAAGTTGAAAAACGACCAGTATTGTGGAACATGTTTGATGAATCTTATAAAGATAAAAATAAAAAAAATGAAGCTTGGTTGAACGTTACGTCTGCTTTAAATGAAAATTATTCAAATAACATAGTAAACTCGTAATCTATTATAAGGAGTGTAAAAATCTGTGTAATTATGTAATAATCTTTCACTATTAATTGGGTGCACCCACCATTTTCTTTGCACTCGTTTTTTTTCGCAAATAATTTTTAAAGCAGTATACCCAAAAATCGCAACCTCCTCGTTATCCATTTTGATGAAAACTGACGTTGTCTCTAGTTAGTGTGACTGAAAAAGTAATGTCCGTTAATACAACGCTCGTGTGACCTTACACTAATAGGTTGTTTATCAACCACTACCATACATCAATCAGCTATCTTTTGAATGATTGGGTAGTTAAGAGGGGAAACAAAATCTTAACAATGACTCGACCGTCATTCTACATGCGCTCAACTTTGGCACATTCTCTCATTGGATAGACTATTAAAAAATATACAATAATATACTTACGGGTTGGCTAAAAGCAAAGGCAAAGCTGTTTCTTGTATTTTGGATGGTGCATTATATCCCATTTCATAAACTCCTCTAAGCAAGTTTGGATGACTAAAAAATGTTTAGTAAATACTAGTTAAAATTTCAGACAATTAATTAATATAACTAATGTTAATTAATCACTGATTTTAATCATTTATACAAAATGTCTTTTAAAAATTTTTATTTTTGAGTTAGTATTAAAACAAAAGTTATAAGAAGACAATAAATACATTTTTCTTAAAATAGTTACATAGGTACGATATTTTAAGATCTTACAGTTTAAGCAGTTCAAACGACTTGACTGAATACAGTGGTGATTTTGGGTCACGTCTTTGCACTTCAATATCATGTTTAGATGTTATGAGACCTGTACGTACAATCTTTTGTAACAATGATTTTTCAGATGGTGCCAATTCTTTATCTTCATCACTGGCAGTGCTATTCTGTACTTCAGTTGAGTAATTATTCTTGCCAGAATCTATACTTGTGTTATTCAACTGAACAGAGAGAATACTTTCAGTTTATTTAAACGATAAACATTGTGATACACAAAAAAATAATATTTATATCTACACTAAGAAGTTTGAAGAAATAAAATAATACTTACGTTTTTGGTGATATTGTCCATGATTGCAAAATGGAAAATAAACAATACGTAAAACTAAAATGAATAACTGTAATAGGAAAATATGATTTCAAACGGAATGATTTTAATTTGTAAGCCGTCACCTGACAGTGGAAAAGAAATGTATACGGGCAATGCGTCTTTTTGGGATTCTGTTTGTATATTGTATAAACTGTATCATGTACTATCAAGTATCAACCGCCGACATGAGAATTCAGTATTTTATAGAAGGTTATACCACAGATAACATTAATGCATTGTGTAAACCACGGTTTAAACCACAGATCTTTATTTATGTCTATGATGCAAATATTGTAGGTTATGGCGACAACTTAATAATCCGTTCGTTGTTTTATAGAATAAGGCGGACTATACACTGAAGAAACTAGTTTTAAGAAACCAATTTCATGGAACCATTCAATTAAAAAACAAGGAATGCGCACATCGAGTTTCATGAAACAAAAATTTCTCATCGTTACGCAACTGCGGTTTCATGAAACATGTGATTTTGGTTTCAATAATATAGTTTCATCAGTTATGACCGTTTCTAATTAATAGTTTAGAAACATTTTAAAAAGTTTTGTATATACGTGTACATTATTTAGGTTATATTTTTATGTTACCAAATTTAAATATAATAATACATCGTATTATATTATACACCATTTATTTAACATTCAAAGCAATAGTATTAATATAAATAGTATATATACTTGGGAAATTTGAATCGTATAAATTGAATAGTGTTAAATACTGATAGGTAGTAATATTACACTAAACGGTAAAAAGTAACTTGAGACATTCTACAGAAACTTTGGAATTTATCCTCATCAGAGGTCAATTGCTTTGAAACCACATAGCTACTACTATGCTGCCTATCTTTTAAAAGTGAATGAATCCAATACTTACGTTTCCTTTTTTTGTTACGAAGCCACATAACATGAACACATCCTCATCATCAGACGGCATAGTTGAAACTATAGGTACATTCAGTTTCATCGGTATACGGCTAATATAAAATAAGTTTCATAAAATTAATTTCACGAAATTGGTTTCTCAAAACTAATTTTTTCAGTTTGCAGCTCACATAACTTAAATTATAAATTATCTGAATAATAAATTAAATTATTTGGTGGATTTTATTTATTGAATTAATTAAACCAAAGCTACTTTTTTTGTTAGAAATTTGAAAATTCAATCCAACACTCAACTACTTTATAATTTGGATTCCCTTACATGTAAACACTTAACCAGATCTTATAAATTCAATAGGGTAAGATAATAATGATCATTGAATAAAATTAGAACCATAAAATAGATTTAGTTACATTACATTAAATGTAATTTATACTAGAACTTTAGTGATAAAAAGAAAAATTGTATTGTTATATAAACAATACAATATAATTTTAAATAGTACCTATACAAATATTGAATTACATATATCTATTAATAAAAGTTATTTTAAATCTAACTTAATAAATACTAATGAACACAAATTAAGCAAATATACTAATAAAAACAAAAAAGTAATAAAAATAATGAAATAGTTCATTTTTAAAGAATCATTTTTATTTTATACAATCATGCATGTTTCAAACACAGTAAATTAGATAATTTAAAAACCATTTTTTAAGTTTTAGCATTTTTGTTATTAATAATCCAAAACCTTACTTAGTTATTATTATTAAAATAAGTTTATACGAACCAAAGAAAACTAATCACCTATAATGTATTTTGGTAAATAAAAGACAATAAAATTTTCACAAAGTAAATACAGTCTCCATATCAAATGAGTCAAATTTATACCAACGAGAAAAATTACAACAAACAAATTTAATCAGAAACTTACAAATACCAAATATCTGAAATCTGAATAAATTAATTTATAATTTAAATATTTTAAAATATCAACACTAATCATTGAAAATTAAATAACTATAAATGTAATCTGAAGATTTTAAAACTTAGGATTTTATCATTAATTCCTATAGATATTTGTAAGTTTCATTTAAAAGATGTATGAATTAATTAAAATTAAAATATGTATAAAGTCAGCCATAAAATTATATATTAAAAAAAAAAAAATTAAAGTTTAAAAATTATAACTAAAACTGACTGAAAAATAAAAACAGTCTTAAGAGAAGAAATTTTTACACTGATATTGTTAAAACCCATAGACAAGTGTCAAAACTTTAATATTTTAGCAAATAAAGAAGCCATAGCTTCGTTTTTGTTTCCATTGAATCTCTTCAATTCTTGAATTACCTAAAAAAAAAAAAAATTTAACTTTATGTATTACAATGTAAATTTTACAAATATAGGGTTAGATATAATAGCAATAATAATAAATATATTATAAAATAAAATAATAATCATTATACTAAGGAATAAAACAAATACTGATTTATTAATTCCAATGGTAGATGCAACCTTTTAAATTATATTTGTATTTATACTGTTAAGGTAAAATACATTTATAAGTTAATGCAGGGGCGTCATTTCACGTTTTTTCATGAGATGCAAAACCAATATTTAAAATCTAAAGTAATAGGTAACAGTTGCTTGCATGGTCAAGTCACCCCATGAATTTTTTTCAACAGCTTTTTTGTGTAAATGTAGATTATTTCATAGAAATTATACTATAAAACAAATAACAATAATTTCGTTAATAAAAATGGTTTTTATTTTGTTTTAACACAAAATTATATGAATCACCACAGCAAATTGTTCAATAATCAATTAGATCAGCGATTCCCAAACTGTGCACCGCGGTGCCCTAGGGGAACCACAATCATTTCCTAAGGGCACCGCGGTCTACACACAGTTCATAACAAATAGTTGAATATGTATAAAATTGTTTTTACTTATAGTTTTCGTAAAAATTTTATAGTAAATAATGTAATATTTTCTATTGTATATTCGGATTTTCTCATTTTGACCTTATAATAATTTTATATTATAATTATAATCATAATAACAATAATATTTATTTATTTACTTTTTAAGTTTACAAATGCATTAATTTATAATTAAGTTAAATTTTAATAAAATTAATAAAATTGGTTATCAATAGGTTTTTTTTTGTTCTGTAATGTAGTTCACAGCAGAGCACCGAGGATAAATTAGGTCCGAAAAATGAACTGCTGAAAAAAAGTTTGGGAACCGCTGAATTAGATAATACAACTGATCAAAATTAACTTTATTCGATCATTAGATGTTTTGAAAAACTAGTTCATATTGTATTGGTGATCAACAAAATATTGTGACAAATCAAAAAAAATTACAAAATTATTGTTATTTTTTTTATATAATTTTATGAAATGATTTACACAAAAAATGTGTTAAAAAAAATTCATGGGATGCATTTGCACACCCTTGCATCCCACAAATGACGCCACTGAGTTAAGGCCACTTCATTAAATGTATTCACATCATATATGACGTTTCATTACACAGAAAAAAAGATGTATGTATTGGGTTTATTTTAATTGTATTGATACACCTGTATTAAAACATAAAAACATGTAAAAATAATAAAACACAAACATTAAAGGAATACATAAATAGTATATATCTATTCTTTCTATTTTTCTATTTTGCTATTTTTAAAAACACTTATATAAATGATAGCAAATGTATGGATATTATAATATTTATAAATTAGTACTGTAAAACTGTTAAATACATAGTGGTGAGGGAGCTATGTATGCGAAAAAAAATGGTTTTCTTAGTTTCAAATATGAAAAAAAACTTAAATTACTATTATGATATTATCTGAGACAGATTTTTTAATTTCTCTTTTTAACAATAACAAAAATAATAATAATAATAATAAAAATAATAATATTTTATTAGCTTTATAATATAATTACCTGTTCTCTAGAAAATCCTAAGTTTATTAGTTCTACAATATCAGTTTCTTTATAAGAATGACTAGAACCACTCCTATTACCTAAAAATAATAAAAGTGAACATAATGAAAGTTAATTATTGTAAAATTGTACTGTATAGAAATGTTTTAGGATATCAAATAAAAATAATAAACAGGAAAAAAGAAAAACTAATTGGAAATCAGTAGGTACCTGGAAACAATGGGAAATGACTAACTTGAACAAATTAAGCACCTCTTCTTCGTTTATCTAATTAATGTTAACAAAGTAATTTTTATATACTTTGTTATAAATAAAAAAAGGTAATAATAGTTTCAAAGCAATTTTAAGATATTAAAAACATACTACTATTTTGTTGCACTTTTTTGCTTTCATCTAAAACTTTTTTCAGTTCTTTTTCTTCTTTTTTAGATAAATTTTGATCACTTGATGAAGTTAAACGGGCACAATCAGGCAGTTCACTTTCAGGCAAAAAAGGTGTTTCAGTTCCTGTTGTTCCAATTTTTAAAATATTATGTTCCAAATCTATACAACACTAATAATAACATAAAAATAATTAAAAAATGAAAGAGGAAATTTTATACTTTTTTAATATTTGTACTCACTTGATGTCTCTTCAACATGTCTAATCCTAAAAGCATGTCCATTGGTTGATCTTCAAGGACAGAAAAACTAGTGGTTAAAAAGTCATTTTCAATTGCCACTTGAACCATGTGTATCCTGCCAATTATTTTCTGAACACCAACACCCTTGGCTAATCCAGCCCATCTAGTATCTACTAAACGCATAATGTTACACCGCTCTGCACAGGCAGAAGACATGATTGTGGTTTGAGCTCCTGAATCAATAAATGCTTTAACAGGATACCCATCTACTTTACAATTTATGTAAAGCATCACAACTGTTCCAAACATTTCTGGATTGTATTCCATAGCAGCTTCCATGTTGGCTTCAATATTTTTTTGACGGATTTCCTCTGCTATTAACTTCTGAGCTTCAGAATCAAATGGATGAGCTTTCATTATTCTAATTCTTTGGTCTTCACGTTTATCTCTTTCTTCCATCTGCTCAGCCATGACTTTTGCAAAATCCTCTACAAATAAAATACAAACTTTAAGAAATAATGGTTTTTAGTTTTAATGCAATAAATAATATTATCAAAAAAATTTAAAATATGTTATATAATTGTGCCTATGCTTGATATAAAATTATTTAGGTAGACAAAAAATAAACCATTAATATGTATATGGATATTTATTATTATTATTACTATATTTAGGTTTTGATAGGTAAGTTACAGATAATTTATTAACAAAAATCCAGAACTTCAATATGATTTATATTAATATTAATATTTATTTATATCAATATGATTTCCAATATGAGCTATTTTTTTAACTTTGAATTTCATACTAAACCATTGGTTCAAAAATATAGCAGTTACAGTAATTAGTTATACTTAACACTATTAACAAGAGTTGAGACCCTTTTATATTAATGCACATAATAATTTTAACATAAAATAAATTGAATAAAAATATTTTATTTCTAAAAGAACATATGATTAATTATGATAAATTATTCACATATAATATCCATTGACTTATTTACTAGGATATTATGTTGATAAATACAATTCATCAAGTGACCATGAGTATTGGTTTTGCTAGGTATGATTGTATAATTTTTGAAATGATTTTATTTTTCTATTAAAGATATGTTATCTTGTATTTATTACAATTTTAACAGACTAACCTATTCTATCTGAGGACAGTGTATCAGCAAGTCTAGGATTATTTTGTTTAAGAAGCGCCAGTTGTTCTGGACTGGAGAGAAATAATTTTTTAACATATTCTGCATCTTGCATTTGATTTTGTCTCGTACTGCTAGAGTTACTGTTAGATGTACCAGGCACTTGAATACGGCTAAAATCAAATTGTGGTAGACTATCTATAAAAGAAAATTAAATTAAACATTGTCTTAAAACATTACTAGTATATGCGTACTATTGCTTGAGCTACTAAAAGACTGATCCATAGCAGTTGTGCTACCACTAAACTTTTGAATTATAATGACATCTCCATCATGAACACCTAAATTTTTCATTGTACTGAAATCGTCAACCAAAAGCTGCCCATTATGTGTAAGACCAGTTTGTTGTGATGGAATTCCTGTTTCAACTTCACATAGTGCCTTGAAATTGATAAGTTCCAGATCCTCGCTTATATCAAGTACAAACAAATGATCGTCATGTGTAGTTACAGTGATCTTCATTATGATAGATAATTATAATTTTATTAAAAAAGTATAAATTTATATAGCTACGTTAGAAATGTGTAGTAAATTTTTGTAGTATTTAAATAAAGAAAACCACCCAGTCATTCTTTGTTATTGTTGTCATGGCCACACGCTTATCAAAAATCATTTACATACTATAACGTAGATAGAAATGAATGAAATATTATGAAAACTTATTTTAAAATGTTACAAATAATATACTTATAAAAATGAAGTAATTTCTATAAAGAAATTCTGAATAAATTATTTTAAAATAATTAGTTTATTCTTCAATCGAAAAAAAAAACCTTCCCATATAATTCTGATTTTGGACACACTGTATTTTATCATAAGAAATTCGACATTTGACTTTGTCATATGATTTTAGATTAAGTAACTTTTTTCTCAGCAATACTTGCGACACACTACTCGAAGGTTTTCATTAAAAATTTCGCTAGTTACCGATTTTACAAATTCGTAAGTATGATGTATTATAAATACTTTATTTTTTTAACAAGGTTTTTCTATATAGGTGTACATTTTTCAGAACAATCATGTTCTCGTTTAACTCATTGCAAAAATTAAACGCCAATGGATTGGTCAGTCGATTCGTTCGGCGCAATATATCATCTTCGTCGGTATTGATGAATAATGTATCAGATCCAATTCAACAGCTGTTCTTAAACAAAATTCGTGAATACAAACAGACATTTGGCTCCAAGGCGTTTGATCCTTCAATTGATAAAGGTTACAAGGCTGATATAGAAAAGATCAGTAAACAGTATAACATTGGTCCAAATGAAGATCCAACCAAATTCCCAACAATTAAATTTGATGAAGTTAAAGTCGATCCTCAAGTTTGAAGAACATTACATTTTGTGTTTTTATACTAACCTAAGTAGTGATGTATTTATAATAAAATAGGATTAAGAAATGATAAAATCTACAATACATTTTTAAATAAACATTAGTGAAGTTTATTATTATTTAATTATTTAAAGTAGTAATAAATTTACAGATATATATGTTTATCTAATAGCTTTCTCAATTATGTTTTAAAATCATGGCAAGCATGTTCTTATCCAATTGGGTTATATGATCCTCTTAAGGTTAAATATCCCGTAATAATGTCACTAGGTAGATTTCTGACAGTGCTAAACTCTTCGTGTCCAGCATAATATAAAGATGTTTGTGGATCTTTATATTTAGCCTTCAAAAAATACAAAAAATAAATAAATAAGAAAATAATTTGAGTTATGATTTTCATTTAATATTCTTACGATTAGTCCACTTATATCTGAATATTTTTTGGACGGTTTGAATGAAGGTGGAGCTGAAATACTGCTGTCTATAAATAGAAACAAAAATAAAAATGTGTAACTTAAATAGTTATAAAAATAAATATTAATTTACAATAAATTGTATTTTCAGGCCATGGTAAATTTCTTTCTTGAGCAGTTATTTGCTTTAAAGATCGCCACAATTTTTTTTTCCCGTTTACAGTTTTGGTACTCTGTAAAATTTTTTAACAAAGTATAAATTATTAATAATTAAATTTGATATTGTATATAAAGTGGAGTCTCAATAGTCTGGACTTCCGATAAAACGGTGGACACGGTATTCTGGTCAGCATATAAATATAATCAATCTTGAAGGAGTATCTTGTATATACAAC
Organism: Sipha flava; assembly: GCF_003268045.1. Lineage (NCBI taxonomy): Eukaryota > Metazoa > Arthropoda > Insecta > Hemiptera > Aphididae > Sipha > Sipha flava. Next base: position 396,000 of record NW_020272220.1, read on the forward strand.
AGTATAATGGTACGTCGATTAAAAAAATGTGCTTTTGAAATTAAAATGAAAAGAAATATTCAGAAAATAATTATCGACTAATTTCATTAAGTTCTATTATTATAAAGTTTTTTTTTTTTTTCATAATATATTAATTGTTTATTATTTTTGCAGTTAAGTGTAATACAATAAAGGGGTGGAAATAAAAATAAAAATCTGGTGATCTGGACAATACTCGTTCTGAATTTGTCTGGACTATCTATCAAGGTTCTATAGTTCAATAAAAAAATGATTTAGATACAAATTACACATAATCGCATAGCTTATAGCATATATGATTGCAATATATAATTAATATATATTTATTTTCACTTATTATTAAAAAAAACATATCATGTATAAAAAATTTTTTGAAATTCCAACTGTGTCGCTATATGATACAAATAAATATATAATTTAAACCAAAAGAAAAATAATTAATTAATTAACATGAATTAATTACAAATATAAAAATTAATACTACTATAATTACTTTTTATTATTAAGAATGCTTATTAAATTCTACGGAATTGAAAAAGACTTAAAAAAGCTAAATAGCAAATAAAAATTTTTTAAATATACAAGAATAAGACTGCAAAATAGAAAAAAGCAAAATAGCACTTATACTTTGAAATATGCAACTTGAATTTTGTATTTAGCGTCTTAGTTATCTAAAACAAATGTATAGTTTGGATAGGTATTTCTAGGACCTCTCAAAAAAAAAAAAAAAAAAATGTAAATGCTAAAAGTTATGAGCCCTGTTTATTAAATTGATCTTTATACTGTACTTTTATTAAATCATTCTTAGATTAATCAATTGTTCAAAAAAAAAAAAAAGAAAATTTATGTTATTGATGTGTAATATGTGTTCATCCGATCCACTGTCCTATGTGAAATGGACAGTTTGTCATAGTATTTTAATAATGACTTTATTTACATTTTATGTTCGAAAATTTATATGTACTTACATCAAAGGTTGGGTCTTTAAACACATATTTCTTTTCTTCTTTATGTGATACTTCTTCTAAAGTATTATTTGCCATAAATTAATTTAAGTTTAGAAATGTGTTTAAAAAAAATTGTTCAGAAATAACTGAAAATAATAAATCATAACAAGTTTAATAATATACTTAAAAAAAAATATTGATACTGTTTTACAATTTTTTTTCTTCAAATAAATATTCTGTTATATACTTATATATTTAATAAATTATAATTAACTTTATTAAATTATAAAATTTGTACCATAATATATAAGTAGATTGTCAATTATTGTATTAGCAAACATAACATGATATAAATATACACCATTTCCACAACCCTAAGGCAACTTGGCCAAAAATATAATAAAAATGAATATATATTTACAGAGATATTTCCAATAGGAAACATGTTGCCACCATAAATTGATTACTTTGTATTTATTTATATAAATATCCTCTATGTTTATATACTATCCATGGTCATTTTAGAATTTTAGTAATTTAATGAAACTATGAATTTTTCAACTTAAAAATGTCTATCAGTATATTAAATTTATTAAAAAAGTAAGTAAATTAATGCAATATAAAATTTTATAGAATGTTAAAATTATTTTATGATTTTGAAAATGATATTTAACTTCAGTAATGGGATATAATTTACTACATAAATACATTAAAAAAAAAAAAAACTAGTAATTTAGTAGTTTTCAGTGATGTGTTTGTCTAAATTATTTATAAGTATTATAACTCAATATTTGATAAATAATTTTGTAGAAATAATGGTAATTTTCAACAAAAATAAGATAATTTATATGTTCATATTAACATTTTTTTTACATTACTCAAGACAAAATGTAATACTTAATTATTTATTTTAAAATATTTAACAAATACCAAAGAAAGTACATAATTAATTAGTTGTATTTCAAAATTAAAAATATTAAAAAAATTTGAGACTATTATTAATTTTTATTCATAGAATTAAAAATATGTAAAAATATAATTATTTTTTTAATAGCAGACTGATAAAATTTTCATTAATATTTGTGCCCAATATAAAATTTATGATGATGCTACATAACATATTAAATGCATTGAACTAATTCAAAACTAGAGGCTGAACTAGGGAGAGGAAGATGGGAATTCATCCTTGGGCTTAAAATTGTGGAGAATGTAAATTTTGTAGTATATAATCTATTATAGACTAATAGTTTGATATTTTAAACTTTATTACTGATAATATATTTAAAACCAAATAAGTATGATAGTATACAGTTATTAGAAACAAATTGTTGGGAAGTATGTTTGTTCCTTGGTCTATGATAGCGTCTAATTTTAACATTTTTCCCAAGTGTGAAAAATTCTAGTTCTATCTCTATCCAAATAATTTGTAAAAAATATACATAATGACTGGTACACTCCTTTTACTATAATCAAAATCTAAAATTTTAGAATTGGCAAACAAAAAAATTCTATTAAAAGACCTTGTAGGTCAGTATAAAAAAATTTGCTATTATTATTTTTACATAATCGAAATTAGCGTAATGAACAGAATTCAAAAGAGAGAAATGGTGTAAGCTTTAAAATAGAGTTTTCGTGTTTACTTTTGATAGTAAGAAATGTTCAACATCTGAAATTAATTTTGTTCGTTTGAACTTGGCGAGTTAAAACAATTCAAATATATTTGATCTCATATATCATTTTTAATTTTTGTATTCTTTTTATCTGTATAATGCTGTATAATTAATTCAAAACTAAGTAAACAGATAATTTAACAGTTACATAGTTTTTCGTCTAACATACATGTCTGCTAAAAGTTATTACAATACTGATAACTGGTTCAGTAGAATACTTACTATAGGTAATCAATAACGTCACTATTGCACCTTAATATAATTTTTTTATATTGTAAAATAACTTAGATGGTGCCCAACATATTTGACATGAACTGTATACATTAATATGAAAGTATTTTAAATTAGCACGATAACTTATCTTATCGTTATCAAGTTGACGCACCAACTGATAGTTTATGGTATTTGTTTGACCTCTAGTTATAAACGTCAAGAATAGAGGTCGTAAGTATATGTCCTACGTTCCTATCATATTTCACGTCACTTCTCGGGACCACTATCATTAACAAAAATCTCTATCCGGAGTTCATTGCATATTGATTTTATTTTGAATCCGTTCATTAGTCTCGCTTAATATATATTTTCTTCAAGGTCTTTCTCCAGTACTGTAAAAATGTCCCGAAAATTCTTTGTTGGAGGTAACTGGAAGATGAACGGATCGAAAAAGATTGCAGATGAATTATTAGGACATATATCAAGAGGACCTCTGGACCCTAATGTTGGTAAGTTAATGAAAATATATTTATTTGTACACGGTATTCATTTGAAGTCTTTTTTTGTTAGAGATATTAATTGGAGTGCCAGCCATATATTTGGATTTTGTCAAAGAACAGGCCCCTTGTACCGTACATGTATCAGCACAAAACTGTTTTAAAACTGAGAAGGGTGCATTTACTGGAGAAATAAGTCCCAGTATGTTAAAAGATATCGGTGTCGATTGGGTTATTTTGGGTCACTCTGAACGACGACAGATTTTCCAAGAGACTGATTTGGTTAGTATTTTATTAATTTCATGTTTGTATTAACAACTGTTAATATTTTTATTAAATCATTTTTATAGCTCATTGCTGAGAAAATAAATCACGCTCTTGAAACTGGATTGTCTGTTGTTGCATGTATTGGAGAAACTCTTGAAGAACGTGAAGCTGGACAAACTGAAGCTGTTGTAGCTAAACAAATCAAAGCTATAAAGGAGAAAATCTCCAATTGGCAAAATGTAGTTATTGCTTATGAGCCTGTCTGGGCCATCGGTACTGGAAAAACTGCTAGTCCTCAACAAGTAAGTAAATATAATCTCCAAAATAAATTTAATTATGACTTATAAACTAAAAAATATTTTTCAGGCCCAAGAAGTACATAAAGTTTTGCGAAAATGGTTGACTGATGAAGTGAGTGAAACTGTTGCCCAAAATACACGTATTATTTATGGAGGATCTGTCACTGCATCAAATTGCAAAGAACTAGCTAAAGAAGTTGATATTGATGGTTTTTTGGTTGGAGGTGCTTCATTAAAACCAGAATTTATTGACATTATCAATGCTAATCAATAATAAAGTTATACACATTTATGTAAACTAACTATTGTTGTTTTCTTATGAATTTGGTATAACATTTAATTTAATACTATTTAGAATTGATTAAAACAATAATTTTTAAAACAAAATTTCTATTTCTATTTGTTTTGAATTATATTTTTAAGACTCGTGTATCCTATAATTCATTAATTTGTATCATTTTATTTAGCAAGGAAACCGTTCATTATTTAGAATTAGACATTCTTCTTGTTATGTATATGCGTGTTATATTTTAAAGTATTAGGTGATTAAAAAAAAATAACAATTTATATTTTGAAAATGTTTAGTTTCTAATACCTTTTTAAACTCATATCTATTACTACATAACTATTATCTTTGTTCTGTTTTATTAAAACAAATAATTTAATATAAATTGGTTTCCATAAAACTAACTTTCATAAAATAAAAATAAAAAGAGTTAGTATGGAAGATACTTGGTAAACTAGATTTGCAATATATCCTTAAATAGGTTTATAAAGAAGCTTCTCAGCAATAAATAATAAAAAAATGTACTAAATAGTTGTAACTAAAATTATTTGTACCTGAATTGTGTGTAGGAGTAATATTTTTGATAAATTACTGCTTTCATTGTCTAGTATAATTTTTGTATCCATTATTGACTTATATTTCATTCAGTCAAAACTTAGATCATAAAAGTTATTTAAAACTTCACCATATTTAATTTCAACTGTATTAAGTAAGTACACAGATAAAATTTAATATTATATAGTTATAGTCTCTAGATGTTTGTTACATAATTAAAATTAATGGTTTATTCATAACAACTTTATTTTTTAGACTAAAGTTATCTAGTAATTTTTATACTTTTTTATTTTGTTTTCAACATTATGTTGTAATTTGTTCATTGCACTTAGTAATTTCAAATTAGTTTTTAGTAGCATTAAGTGGTTTCATTATATATAATTTATTTGTTTATTTATTAGCAATTGATATACTTATATAATATATAATCTTATTAGATATTTTTATTTATTTGTTTAGTAATTGAGATAAGAATGGTAATTTAATCATATTGTAGAATACTATACATAAATTGAATATAATTCATGATTAGCTAATGTTATTTTCAGGAGCATATATAGACTAGTACTATTCAATTATTTATTACCAAATTATTATCTTGCAAAATAAATACCTACATTTTAAATATGCGGTTGTAAAAAAATTGAGCCCTAACAATATCTATAAAAATTTGAATTTTATGCTTAATTAATACTGTGCGAGTGACAAAAATCATGCAATTTAATATCTATTGTGATACCTAAGTATTTTCGAGAGAAGGACAATTATAATCGTTTAAATTGTTCTGTCAGAAATTCAGAATCTTGAATTAGTTAAACGAAAAATTCGATATAGTTAAATAGGTATGTAATAATGAATAGTTTAAATACTTAAAAATTATAATCTATCTGTAAGCTAGATCCTCAGTACTGATTGTTCATCTATAGCAGTGGTTCTCAAACTTTTTTTTCGCGTACCATTTGAGTATATTATTAATCAGTCACGTACCACTAATAATTAAAAATAGAACTATTCAAACTTTACATAGTTAAATGCATTTATTTTAAATAAAGACAGTAAAATACTAAAATAAAATTATTATTTATTCATTTACACAAATTTATTAGCGTTTATAAATTAATATATGAGTTAAATATCAATTTTTTTAGTTTCCATTCTACCACCATGCGGCCTTTCGCGTACCACCGTATAGTCTTTCGCGTATCATAGTTTGAGAACCATTGATCTACAGGAACTCAAAAATAAAAAAAATATACTTACAAACAACATTATTCATTAATTAATAACTATTAAAACAATTATAATATTATAATATGAATTAATACCATTTGCATAAATATACTACACACGTAACTAACGGTATCGGATCTAGAAAAATTGACACCCGGGGCTAATAAAATGCAGCACCTTTATATAGGTGGAAGCAGGAGCGTATTCAGGAATTTTTATGGGAGGGGGTCCAACATTTTTCTTTTATCTGATAATGGGAAATTAAAATACACTATATACTATTATTATACTATTTACTATTAAATCATTGAGTATGTAGACATTTTAATGGGGAGGGGTTTGGGAGGCGGAATAGATCACTAGGGGAGTAAACAAATGTATTGTTAATTATTTAATTTTATTAATTAAATGCCTAGAAATTATGTAGCTGATCCTCGTTATAAAAAATACTGGAAATTAAATATTGATGATGCATTAACATTAAGACACGCATTAAAAAATAATTATTTGTATTACTCTACAAGAGTTGGAGAAATTGGTTTTTTATTTAAAGGATATCATTAGATTTTCCCTAATATCAAAACTCGATTTTTAATTGAATGTGCAAGTTAAGAAAATCACAAAAATCGTTACAATTCACCTCATTTTACAGTAGATACTCAAATAATTTATTTAGAAAGTCTTCTCGTAGGTTAGGTTAGGTTAACTAGTGTTAACAATGATAATTTACCAGTATCTAATCACGTTTTAAAACTATTGACTAAACATCATTATCCACTTAATAATATTGAATTTTCATAGTTTTTTAAATTGGTTTATTATTATATACTTATCTCTTTAATAACATTCTTATTAGATTAAAATTACATAAAACTTCTTAAATTTCCGAAACTGGGTGTTTCTATGATTTTATATTGATTGTAGTTTTCGATTTATAAAATTAAAATTAAAAATGATTTTTACATACCGGGGTAGTTCTTCACGCGTCGTGTTTGAAAACAACATTTAGGTCACAGCCTCACGTGAAAAATATATCCCAGGTTCAAGGGCGCCCATAAGAAAATTCTCAAGGAGGTACAACATTTTAATTTATCAATCTATTTATAAATAGGAATGACCCACGGTATAGGAAGGGGCTTACAATTTTACATTATACTATTACATTATATATATTAAACTGGAAGACTATAAAATAATAATTATTTAACCAATTTACCATAAAAGTAATTTATTGAAAATGTTATTTAATTAATAATATAAATTGGCCACTTATAACATTAGTTATATTTATTAAAATATTAATTTACAAATATTATATAAATATTATGGTGATGTACACATACATACCGTATTTCTGGAAATACACAATATTTTAAGAATTGATAATTATCCAAAGAATAGAAATGAAAGGGTATTGTCATTTATAGCTGATAACCTGATTTTCCAAATTAAATAGATTTTTCATAAACAAATTATAGATTTTCATATATTAAATTAAATTTTTAAATTTTATTTAAATAAATATATTCTTATAATAGTAAACAATTTTCCAAGATTTTTGACATTTTCCAGGGGAGATATGTCCCTCCCTTCCCTCCATATGGGCACCCTTGTCCAGGTTCTAACTTGTAATGTTTAATGATAGTTTTAACACTCCTTATTGCGACTGGTGCCTATCCATTATACTATTATAGCGTCGAGTGCATTTTAGGGTCGCAAAAATGACGTTTGCCAGCCGCCATTCTAATCCACGCCCGGACAGGATGAACGCCAAAAACACCAGGCTTACGTTAACAGAAGTGGTGGATTATGAATAACTTATTCATAACCCACCAATTCTGTTAACTTATTCCGAATAAGTGTTTGTATTTAGATACTTACTAGTTAACATGAGATTTTTTACTATAGTAAATAATATAATTCCTTATCATTTACAATTATTATTTTTTCTCGGAAACAGAATTTAATTTCTTTATTAAATTGTTTGGATTAATATTTATAATCTACCTTTTTCTTAGTTGTATCATTATTTCATTTCGGAAGAAGTTTTATTAATAAATCATCACATTGGGTTCCGGCGCTGCCGAACTCAGACGTTAAGCGCACCATACACGTTACGATCGGTTTGTCGATTTGCTGACTAATTTAAGATTGACAGATACATTGATAGGTGTATAGTAATGTTTGTCTACCAATCGATGATTGACAAATCGATGGTTTGGAAGTATCGACCGGTCGATTGATGAACAGGTTGACGCATGTTTAGACACGTGTGTGGAGTAATTTATAAACCAACGCGACAATCCTGTTATTCTAGAATTAAAATTTAGTCAGTTTGTGCGCGTTCAGATTGTGATAGTGATTATAATTTTTTTTCTCTTTTCTATGGTCGACATACTTAATACTTAATTAACGAATACTTTAAAAATAAATAAATCAACGGCAGGATAAAGAATAGTTATTATACTTAAAACGTATACTTAACGTCGAACGTAATCACGAAATGTACAGTCTACTACAAACTGAATATTACCAAATACCAAACTTGGTATTCGTCCTATAGAAGTTGATAAACAAGTCGACAATTTGGTAGTTCCGTGTATGGTAAATAGTAGATAGTCAATTCGTTGATCAATTTGTGCTTCGACTAATCGACAAACCGATCGTTACGTGTATGATGCGCTTTACAATCGTGTCAACAGTTTAGTAGTTTTTATTATTATTTTTTTTTAATCAAACAGAGAGATCCTAAAGATCCTAAATGGTGATAGAAAAAAGAAAATGTATGACGGTCAAAACTTTTTAAAATGTATTGATATAATGTAATGATGTAATTCAAATTCGATACGGTTGTAACTATTATTCTTTCATTAAAATTAAAATATTGTAGTAGGTATTTAAAATTATATTGTCTATCATAACAAATACAAACAATTAAAAACTTAATTTAATTAGGCTTATGGAGAAATTAGGATGAATAGGATTAGGATGAAAATACATTAAAGTATTTGGTATTTTTTAGAGACCATACACCACATATCTAGAGAGGCTACCTTAATATAGCCTACTTATTATGGCTGTATGTGCTATTTTTGGGTTGTTATTTTGTTTCAGAAAAATTAGTAAATTAGTAATTTTAAAATTAATAGTAATACTACATCTAGATCTAAAGACATTCGAAAATTTTTTATAGTAGGTATTTAAGTACTTGTTTTATCTTTATTTACGTTTACATTACTTATAGATATAATGTTGAATAAACAAATTATTGTTTACAGTAAAAATTAATATTATGACTTTAAAAAACTGTAAATTAAAATAAAATAGGCACTTTTAATTATTTTATTAATTCATTTTATTGATGTAGACATTATGAAATACATATTACACTGAATGAAATTCATGAATAACCAAAAGTAGGCCTATCGATCGTAATGATATTTTTCAGCTTTTACTTGAAGAATATGATTAATTTAAAAGCAAATAGGTAATTAAGTTTATGTTAAATTTGTTGTGTTTAAAATTAAATATTTTTGTGGATATACTGAACACAAAACGGTCAAAATAGTTTTTAAAAGAGCGGTAAAAGCTAAAACGATTTGCGTCACGTGGAATAAATAAGGCCTAATTCGGTCGATTATTAAAAAAAAAAATAAATGTTACATAAATAAAAACAGAAAAGAATTGTTATTAAATTAATTAATATTGTTCTGAAGTCGTAGTTGTAGCTCTGGATTCTTGTACGACAAACACTTGTGAACCTGGCTGAGCTGATGTTGTTACAAAGCTCCTGTGCTTAGCACGGATTAATGACAGATTGCTTTCAGCAGTGTCGGCTCTGTCTTCTGCAGCTTCCAATTCTCTCTGGAATCGCCTCACTCGGCTCACGCTCTGATGGCTCATACCTTCCTATAAATGTATAAACAATAAATGTGTTAAACACGATAGAAATAAATAAAATCAGTCGTGGGATGTTCACATACCTGTTCTTGTAATTGCCTCTTGTAGATGTTGACTTTCTGGTTGACTTTATCTAGAGCCTCTTGCAAAAGTTGTACATTTTTATGATCTTCTTCGCTCTGTATGATCACTTCCTTTAGCGAACGTTCCTTCTTGCGTAGAATTTTAATACTCTCAGCGTGACGACGTTTCTCTTCATCGATTTCTAATTCCAAGTCACGAATCTGTTTTTTTTTTTTTTTTTAAATATTATGTATTATGTATATTATTGTATATTATACAATTAATTTTTAAAATAATAAATTATTATTATTATTACTCACTCTGGCTTCAAGTTTGCTAATAATGCGTTTGCCACCCACGATAGCGTTGGCTTCGACTTCTTCCAGACGAACAGAAAGGTTCTTAACTTCGATTTCCAGCGACTTTTTAATAGCTTCGATCTTAATCACTCTCTCTTGTTCTTCATGCAATATTTCAACTGTATGTTTCAATTCGATTTGCACGCGTTGATAACGTTCATCCGATACCTTTAAGATACATTAGGGTGAATAAAATACTATAGATTCAAAATTATATATTAACTCATGAATTGTTCCTTACTCTTAACTCTTTCGATACTTCTTCATAGTCTGATACCAGCTGGTGTAATTCTTGTTCGATCTTTGATCTAGATGATGATAAGTTAACGTTAATTGTCGTCAACTCATTTACGCGGCTCTGTGACTCTTCGTACATTTGTTCAACAGTTCGTTTGTTACGCAATGCCTAAATTAAATAGAAATTAAAACTTATTTTTTTGGAAATACTCGGTTAAATATTTTGTTCTCACATTATCGTAATTTCCACGGAGTTCTTCCATTTCTCCAGTAAGAGACTGAATCTTGCGCTGAGCAATAGCCAATTGATCCAATGTAACAGCCAATTGACGTTGGCCTTCATCATAATGAGCTTGCAATTCCTTTAGAAAATATTTTAGTATAAGAATAATTTACAATAATGATAATGTGGAATATGTTCAATTATAAGGAAATATGTCAGCTATTAAATGGAAATTATTAATCAATCTCTATTAGTAAAATATTATAAACATTTCTTTTTAAAATTTCTATTAGTATACAAGTAATAATAATCCTATTTATGTATTGTTTTATTGGTAATTATAAATGTTTTTTCTAGTTACATATATAAACACATAATTAGTTATATAAAAAAAACTAATTAGTCTGTTCTTGTTTGCTGATTCTTGGAAGTTGAAAGAATATTAATATTTTTTTATGTATAATAGTTAAATTAATTTCACTTTTATAACCAAAATAATATTTTTATAAAAGGAACCACATGTAACAGTATTTTAATAGACGTTCTTGTAAAATGTATGCAATATACGAGATATATAGAGATATATACAAAATAAAAATTTACCGTTAAGTGTAGGGATTGCTTTTTGATAGTTTTTTGTAGCTCAATATTATTCTTATTGGCTACATCCAAAGACATTTCCAGTTCAGTTATTTGAATATGAAGCTTCTTCTTGATGCGTGTTACTTCGGTTTTCAATTTAGTCTCGGCTTCAACGACACGAGCATTTAATTGTTCAATTTCGATGCTCGTTTGTTTGCTGAAAATATTAATTTACACAACATTTATTATTAATAAAATCATAATTACAAAAAATCTTAGTAAGAACAGTGAAATGTGTATTTAGTGTATTTCCCTTAGTAGTAGTTCCTTAATAGTACCTTCCATCTTCAAAATAATTTGAACTTTTGGCTTCGAACTTCCGGAGTTCATTAGAAATTTCATACAGAGGTTGTAGAATTTTTGTCTCGTCCAAAGAATTATATATATGAGTTAAATCAAAAATTGTTTTTTTTTTAATTTTAATTTCACCATTGTAGTTTTCTCTTGACGATACTTTTGATGTTATTAAATCTTCAGCAATATTTTTATGCGCGTTTCTCAGCAACGAGGCTTCGATGCTTTTAGCAGATCTACCCCGGAAGTTTTTGGACATTTTTTTTTTTAAATAGACGAATTCAACGTTAATATTGAAATGAGTTACGTTCACTGCCGATCGTCAATAATAACTGATTAATTTTTATAAATGTTGAGCCAGGTCAATCGAGTGTATTTATAAAATAAATCGAAGGTCTGCAGCCCGCGCCAATGTCGATTTACATAAAAGATTCTAATAAGCTTTATATATTTTTTTCTGTTTTCCAAACAGACGTCATTGGCGTGTTAAATATTCTTTCACAATGAAGTTCCAATAAAAATGTTTAAGAATTTTTTTAATGTCTATTTATAAAAGGTTTTTTTTAACATTTTTCATTTGTTTTGTTTATTTATTTTACTTACATATAAATCAAAATATGTATATTATATCCAATAGCAGGTAGTACCTATATAACTTCTGTACATTAAATATTGACCGACAGGGGGGGGGGGGGGGGGGGGTTCTTGACGGAAGTTTTTTTTACCCAAATAGAAAAAGAAATCAAAATTATTATAAGATTATCTCTTAGATTTTTCTCGTATAATTTCTGGAATAGGATTATGATATTTCTAATTATTAATTTACATAATCTCAGTTATAAATATTTATTAAAATTTTTATATGTATTTATAAAAATTGCTATTTCATATTTTTCTTGGTATGTTTGAACAATGTATAATATTTATATACTTTTATCTGTTAAATATTTTAGGTGTTCAGGCAGATAAACTCGGTGGAAGACATAAGCGCCAAAATGAGATAAAAAAAAAAAGTTGTATCGTACGAAAGCACTAAAATTCTAGGTACCTTTGTGCTACGGTTAAATAACAAACAGTAAATTTAGAACTATATCATTAAAAAACTTAAAAAAAAAAAACTAATCGTTATCGACAAATTTTTAATTTTTTATTGGCATTATAAAATTGCAATCAACCAATTTATTAAATTTATATTTATTTGTTATGATATGCCATTTTTGTACTTTTGGCGCTTATTTCATATGTTGGGTATAACAGGTACCTACATGATATTAAATTGGCGCATATGTTATTTAGCCGATTAACTAATACTTTAATCCTTAGTGAAATTTCAAGAGGAAAATCTTACTAGTTCTTTGTGATAAATATCCTAATAATAATTACTTTTAAGTTAAAATATTTTGATTATGCAATTAAAATCTTTCGTCTTAGATAAGAATGATTTTTAAGTTATAAAATAATGTATACATTTATTCCTATTGTAATATTAATGCACCATGGATAACAAATTGTAAACACAAATCCAAAATGATAATATTAAATGGTGTACATTAAATACATAAATAAACTACATTAATTATATTTTATAGTTAAATAAATATTTCATAATTGAGAAATAGGTCAATGTCACAAATAGGTAATGCATTAAAATTGAGCCAATTATTACACTGTAGATCAATTTTTCTAGTGTTCATAAATTTTAGAGTTTATAAATTTAAATTTGTCGGAAGACTAAAATATTTAGAATATTTACTGACTTATTTATCTTGTAATTTAACAATTGTTTAAATACCTACAATAGTAAACAAATATTATAATTTTTATTTAAGTCTTATTTGGAATTTTGGGAGATTTCATGTCTTGAGACAGTTTCAATGGTATTTCCATTCCAAAATAATAATTTAGCAGCCAAAAAAATATCGTAATATACAGCGCTTGACTTGAGGGGGGGGACACAGGGGGACGGAGTACCCCAACTAATTTTCAGAAATTTTAGCGACCCCCTACTATTATTACGTTATAATTATAATGCTCAACAAGTCTTGGGGACGCTATTTTCTTTAAAATAAACAGAGTCCCTCTTTTTTAATTTTGCCAAGTCAAGCACTGGTAATATGTATTTAGATCAAATTAAGTATTAAATATACAACCATTTGTTTTTTAATGTTAGAGTTTATACTATATAGAATGAGATTTAGGATATCATAAGTTATGAGTATGTAGGTACTATTTTGTCAATTTTAAAAGTCTCAGATATATACTCAGTAACATCCTATAAAAAATATAAAGTACTATTTTCCAGAAATTATGATTTGGACTATATGTGTTGGTTAAAACTAAAACTAGAGTAAAATGAATTCTTATGTTTTTGGCGAATATTAAGTGATACAAAATACAATTATGAGTCATATTATAATTTTGGAAGTCATTCAATTATTTGGATTGGTGCCAAAGTGTATTTGGTTGATTTGAAAGTAGGTCAACAATTGTACTTATAAATAGTTACAATTTTTAGTGTTATGAAAAATTAACAAATAACTTTTTAATAATATTTTCGATAGATAGAACTAGTTATACAATATGTGAAATTACCAAATATTTTCAAAATTATGAAGTAAACTATAAAAAAAGATGCAAATTAAATGATAAAAAAAATATAGATATGACTATCCAAATTATATAATTGATTATTTTAATTAATATTAATATTATAAAATTTAAATTACTTTTTGATAACTTATAACTCAATGAAATAATTTTAAAATAAAACAATCATATTTTGAAGTGTTATTATTTTATACAAAATTAATAGTTTATCATAAAAAATCATTAATAGTAATTATTTAATAATTTTTATTATTTTTTAAATTGCCAATAAAAATAAAAAATAAAAATAGAAATTGTCATTTGAAAATTAAAAGTATTTTTATATATAAATATTGAATTTATAGCTACAATATAAAAATAGAAAATTACAAGTCAGTTATAACATTGTACTTAGAATAATATGAATGTAAAATTCTGTAAAAAAAACCAATATTTTTGGTTTAATTTTAATAAAATATCTATACATATATTATAATATTGGTTTCATTTATTAGAGAGACTCTAAATATTAAATATTCTAGATAATAAAAGAATTGATTTTGAATGCCTAAATATTTACACCCAGAAATAAAAAAAATATCACTTATAATTATAAAAATTATAGTTAAATGAAAATATATTTTTTTTGTTTTTTATACATAATTATTCATAATGAAATTGTATTAAAAAAATTTAAAATGTTTTAATATTTTGGAACATTGTCAATATCGGATTTAGCGGGGTTTCATAGAGTGCAACGCACCAGGTCCTCAAGTTCTAAAACCAAAATCTAAAATCGAAAATTGTCTGTTTCGTTATTTTTTATGCTATTTTTTTATTTACTTATTAATTAAGGTACTTAAATTTCGTTTTTTTTTTAATTATACAGTATGTAATATATATATAAATGTTATATTGGGCAATTTTTTTTTTAAGGAGGTTTCAATTGGTATATGCACCCTGGCCTACTGAGACTTACATCCAGCACTGAACATTGTTAAAATCGAATTAATTTAAAATTTAACATTGGTTTTATAAGAACTCTATTTTTTACATTTTTTATATAAAATAAAAGCTTTACTCTGTCTTTTGGTACCATATAGGATAAATCTAATGTATTTTTAAGCATGCAGCATTTTAAAGTATTTTATGGTGATTAGTAACAAGTTTAGTCCAAACTGTTAAATTTAAATTTTACTCAATTATAACATTATTTTTTTTATAATGATACCAATTATTTATTATTAATTAGATGATAAATCAATTTTCAATTGCTTATATTTTTATTTTCATCATATCTCTTTTTTAGGAGTTTATGAAGAAATAACATTTATTAGCAGTGCCGTAATTGAACTACTCGAGACCCGTGTGCAAATCAAAATCTTGAGACCTCTTATCATTGTAAATTTTTGAGCATTTGGCCTTTTGACGCCCCATAATATGATATGTGGCCCAAGGCCTATGTACAATGCACACTCTGCAGAGGCAGAGGCACACCCGATTTTTACGGCTCTGTTTTTTAGTTATTATATTTTTGACGAGAAGTCTAAAATAAACATTTGTGATAACAATATTATCTTTATTTTAATTTTGGCATAATTAAGAATTTATTTTGATGTGCCTACAACTTATTAATGTATTAGTTAGAAACACATTCGATTGTTTCATCATATATTATTGTGAATTGAACATTTAGCCATTTATGTTTTATTTGTTTGAACTATAATTTGTTAAAGCAATACTATTTTTATTCTAAAAACTAATGCTATTAACTCAGTAAATTTTTAGTGAATAAAATAACCCATAAATAAATAAATACCGAATAGATTCAATTTCTTCGTCTTTTTCAGCAAGACGTTTTTCAGCTTCGTGTCTGAATTGAGTAAGCTCAGCAGACAATCGGAAAGCTCTACCTTCCTCAGCTTTTCTTCCCTACAATATCAATATTGAAGCTATAATTATAAAATTAAATCGATAAATAATAATATTATATGTATATATACAGCTTCAGCTTCTTTGTAAGCAGCGCTAAGTTCATCACGTTCATTTTCCAATCTTCTAAGTTCCAATTCCAACTCGTGTAATCTCCTGTTGTATTCAGAAATGGTGTTCTTAGCGTCGTGTAAATCATCTAAATTGAAATTATTGTTACAAAATTGATTTTCATGGAATATATTATATGAATTATATTTACCAGCCAATTTTTTGTTTTCACGAGTAAGTTGATCCTTTTGTTCTCTGGTTTTGTCCAATTCGTGAGTTAATCGTTGAATTTCATTTTGCTTATTCCTCAAGTCCCTCTGACCTTGTTCAAACAATGCAGTGGTTTCATCAAGACGTGTCTTCAAGTCAATGTTAACTCTTTCTAAATGTTCGACACGTTTTTGTAAGTCTCTTGCAGTGTTGTTGGCCTGAGAAATTATAATGTTGTTTTAATGATTTCAATATATACATTTCAATATAAAAAAAAATATAAAATACTTTTTCCAAGTCTATGATCAAAACTTCAACTTCACTTTGTAATCTAGACTTTTGTTTTTCCAAATTGTTAACTTTAACCAAAAGTGTTTCAATATGTTCCTCTTGTTCTTGGATACGTGCTGAGTATTTGCGACTAAAATATATTATTTAAATATAAATAAATTTAAGCTCTTTAATTTGCTTATTTGTTTTAATCACCGTAGCTCTTCAACTTCTTCCGCCCTAGCAGATGCTTCAGAATCATATTTCGATTTCCATGCTTGAGATTCACCATTAGCCTTGATTAGTTGTCTCTCAAGGTCTAAACGAGCCTCAGATTCTTCTTCTAATTGAACTCTTACTGATTCTAATTCAACTTCAACCGAATGTAAGTTAGCTTCCAAAAGTGAACGTCTCTAAAATATCAATATATTTAAGATAATTATTAGAAATAAGTTTATTTTTATTGTGAACTTAATAAATTGTTATTACTCTTTCGTCATCTTCTAATCTCCTACGAGCATCTTCTAATTGTCCAGCGATTTGTGATTTAAGATAAGATGTGTTCTCAATTGATACTTTTAAATCTTGAACTTCTTTGACTAATTCAATATTTTCCTAAAACCATAATGATTATTTAATTATTTATTTAAAAATATTTAGAATTTATTTTTTGTTTTTAACCTGTGACAAACGGGTTTTGATAGAAGTGATTTCAGTAACAGTTCTTGTTATTTCTTCAATACGAATATTAAGTTCGTGAATAGTGATCTCAAGCTTTTCAATTGTCTTGATGGAAGTAAACTGAAATTATAAATAATAAAAAATGAGTCATAATTAAAATATTTTAATTTTAATTTTTTATAAATACTTTTTCCTTGTTGATATTTTCAATTTGTGCCAATAATTCGTATACTTCTTGTTGGAATTTAATCTTTTCTTTTTCGGTCCTAGAAAAAGTAGCTCATTATATAGATATATATATATAATATAAAACATTAAATTTCACTAATTTAAACGAAAATTTATTTCACCTACCTAGCTTTTGCCTTTGCGAGTTGGTCCAATTGTTCTTGGAAATCAACGACAACTTCTTGATGCTTTTTACGCAAAAGATGTGCGGTTTCTTCGGATTCAATGTGAACATCTTCCAACAGTTTCCTAAGTTTCGTTAATTCTGTATCGCGTTTTTTGTTAATTTCAAACTAGTTAAATTAACAAAAACAAGTCTTTATTAGTTAATGTTTATAATTTTTAAAGTTTGATAAATTACTTGGCTTTCGGCTCCACCTTCAGCTTCTTCTAAACGTTCACTGAGTGCTATTAATTGCACACTATAATCAGCCTTTTCTCTTTCAATCTGAATAATAAATAAAAGTAATTTATTATAAAGATATTCTGTCTTATACTCTATTATATGATGAATATTCTTTGTCGTTTAAAAATGAAAAATAATAACGTGTATAGCGAGAAAAATGAATTACTTAGAATATTGTTGAGTTACCCATTTTGTTAGAAATTAAAGCTTTTTTTAGGATGAGTAACACAGTACAATATGTTTATAAACTTATAATTTTATACCTAATCAATAATAATTATTATAAATAAATTAATAATATAATTATTTTCTTTTGTTACAATGAGCCTAGAAAGCTTAGAAAGCCTTAATTTTTAGTAGAACACTTATGATAATTTATATTGATTAAATATTACAATAACAAATTAAACTAAATTATAAAAATTAAATAAATCATTAAAGTATTGTACCAATATTTCATTGTACCGCGTTATTATATGTGATTTTTTTTTTCTACAAAATTAGATTATCTAAACTTTATGTTTAACATCATTCATATTAGTAATTAAAATATCTTAACATTTTTATTTATAATCAACTATATTGTTTTTAGTACGTTGTAATCAGTCAAAGTTTATGTGGTTACAGTGTTTGGTTTTCATTTTTAAAATGTTTTAGGTAGGTACTCGCCAAAATTCAAAAATAAACATTTAAGTTAGATTAGGTGAATCAAATGTGCAGATTGACACATGTCAATGAAACCAGGCTAAATTCCATTCGTAAAAATATAACTGGATGGTCAGCTTAGTGGCTGTTCACACTTCATTCGTCTCGTTCGGCATAGCATCACTTTCTTTGTGCTTATTTTTAGAATACCTTTCTTAAGCTCCGTGCCAAAAAAAATTTAACTTGCGATTTATAAAATAAAAAGGATTAAGGTTTTTCAATATTATTAAAAAGTTAATACAATAATATATATAACATAAAGATTTACTTTTGTAACCAAAATAAGATTTAATTTATTTTATGTAAGTTTTTGGTATTATCGTTTAGGAAAAAATGTTTTTCTTCTGATCTTGAATTTGAAGTGTATTAAATTTGATACGAAAATATGCTTAAATATATAATAATTTTTGAAAAATAGGTATGTATTATTTGAATTTTAAATTTACATTCATTTAAGTTCCTAATTTTGATAATAGCTTATTAATTAAGTATTTCTTAAGTTTCCTGATCTATAAAGCGATACAACACAAATATAATTTATTTTATTAATTATTCATGAAAGTTATGTTTATAAATATATATTATATTTATATATACAACATTTTTTTTTCAAGCTGCAGAAAAAAGTTATTGGTATTAATATTTTCAGAAACTTTTAAAATTGTAAATGTATTAATTAATTAATTCCAATTTAAATTATCAATATGCAAGTTTATTCAACAGCTTATTATTATGAGCATTACAAAGTTATAATTTTGTAATTATACTATTGACTTTTTAAATTGATTATAGCATTTTTATAATTATTACATTGTAGCTTGTTATTTATTTATTTATGTTTCTATTTGTTTTGCTTATTTATATACTTTAATCCGTTACCACATTTGTTTTTATTTTATTTTATTCTGTAATTATTTTTTGTTTTGTACACCAATATCACATACTATATGCAATAAAAAAAATAAATAGATTACACAGTTATAGTATTTTAGGAATTTATAAAAGTCTTACAGATTTAGAATTTAACATATATCAACATAATTTAACACAAATTTTAATTTACATTTGTAATCTAAGTCAGAAATTAAAGAAATGAAATATTTTTGGGAATTATAAGTTTTAAAAATGTTTAAATTAATAAATAATTTTGATTGCTTAGAATGTTTAAATTATATTTATATAAGAGCATAAAACAATGATGCATAAAATGTTCATCATTTTTTACTTTTTTGATATTTCAATTTGAAAATTCATTTTATTTAGTAACTATTCGTTTTAAGATCAAAAAATTAAAAATAAAATACCATTCGGAAAAATTTAATAAAAGTTTGACTCTATTTTATTATATTTATATAATTATAAATAAAGGTTATTGATATATTGTTTATTGAAATGTTAGGTGAAATATTATGTGTTCTGATTTTTTTCTTTATTAAAATTTAATACCTATTAAATTTTAAAATATTAAAAATGACATAGAACCAGTAAAAAATTGACGAATTTCTTTTATGCAGTGAATATTTGTAGGAATATCGTTGGATAACTCAAAATACACCTAAATATGTTTTTAAAATCTAAATAAAAACCGAGTTATTGAAAATAACTGAGCTTACGAATATGTTAATCAGTTTTATTATTAGACCGTATCTAGTATCGTGTGTAAAATAATATTTAGGCATATCACGATGGCTTTAGCTTATATTATGTAATTACTGTTGCCAGGATTCGACGATCTGTTAATATTTTTTAGCATTTTTATATTTTGGTCATTTGCCATGGCAAACAGTGGGAAAATAGATTTGAACTGTCTCATAATTCTGGCAACCATAAAGAAAAGTACTTCCTCACCCCGCTATCGTTGACTATGGTAATTAAGCTGTCCTGCGGTTATTTATAACATAGTGTTGACTTATTTAAAGGAATTCATGTATTTTACTCTTGGTAATACAAATACTTTTGGATCCGATTACGATTGGTAACTAACAAAAATAAGGTGTACACCCAATTTATTTTAAATAATAAGGGAAATCAAGAAATTTAAATCATAATTTTGACAAAAGTTAAGAAATTAAAATTACTCAAACTAAATTTATAATATTATGTTAATTGTATACTCTGTATTTACAGTTAAATAAAAGTTTATATTTGAAATATTGAAAAAAACAAAATTTTTCTGAAAATATGTTAAATATTTTCTTATTATTATTTTGGAAAATTCTTAAATATACCAATGTCTACTAGATTATTTTTGGAGTATACTAAAGACTATTGATTACATTTAATACAAAAAAATAAAACAATTCGTCTGCATTATGTTTTTATCTCAATTAAATAGTAACTTCACTTTACGATTGACATCAACGTTATATTATGTACTTACACGTTGTCGAAGTTCACGTTCAGATTCTAAATCTTCTTGCAAAAGTCTGATCTTATCCTAAAGGGAAAAACAAACGTAGGAATTGGTTAATCAAATCAAAACAGTAAATTTATTTAATTGTTTATATTGTAAGGGGCTTGAGGGTAGGCGGCTTCACACCGTGCTTCCTTCAGACTACCAAGAAGAAGAAACCTCTCTCCACCTACCTCAAAAAAGCTATAATTCCCTATTCCATTTTTCTTAAATCTGTGAACAAAATATTTTATAGTCTCAATTGACCATTATGAACAATATTCGTTCTTCTTCTGGCAGCTGAAGATGATTAATAAACCTGAAAAATGTGATTTATTCTATTTTTATGGTACCTAAACATAGTGAGTTGATAGCTTTAGGGAAAAATATTATTGGATATATGATTATGTAACTCTGATGAAATTTAGTGTGCATGTAATTTTGTTTTTACTTACTTCAAGCCGAGATAAAGCGCTGAGGTCGTGACTGTAGTCGATGTTTATGTCAGCGTTTCCGCCTCCGACCGATCGGTAACTGTAAGACTTAGTCGTCTTGGTTGAAGACATGTTTACACCAAATAAAACGAACGGTTAAAAAATAATTTTTTTCAGTATCACTAGAACTTTGAAATCGCACTTAAGGTTGAAACCGAAAATATTATAATTATTTTTAGATTATCCAAGCGCTGAGGATGGACCGAGCTGAGCTGCCGTACTTAACTGAAGGCTGTGCGTCCGACTAGTACTAGCCCCCATTTTCACGCCCACTCACAAGTTTCTCCCTCCACATACTTTTTGTTTACTTCTAGGGCTGGAGAGTAACGAACTTGAACATTTGAGGTCGGCTCTTTGTGTCCTTGAAAGACATATCTAGCTAAAAATTACTGGAAATAAATACCACACAAAAAGATGCAAGCATTTTTAATGATTATAATTATTTCAAAAATTAATATCTACATATTTAAAACTAATCCCAAAAGTATATTTATTTGCACTATTTTTAGCATCATATTTTTTTTAAGTTAAGGTTCAAAAATACACAATGAAAAAAATAGTTGCCAGAATATACATTTATATAGTGGTTTTATATCTACAACGATAAGAAGTAATTTCAGAATAACTTTAATATTTAATTTAAAACGTTTAGGTATGTTTCTATATTATAATTTGGTACTATTGAATTGAATTCTAACATTTAAAAATTTAAGTAAAATTAAAATTAAATTATTATACTACAAGAAAAAGAAAATTTTTTGTTTTAAGATATTAATATGTAATAGGGAAATAAATAAAAGTCGGTCATTATTTAGTGACCGTTCCTTATACTTAATAGTTTCATTAATGCTCATATTAATAATTAATAATATAATAATAATCAACTTATATTGGTTTCTATTAGTTAATTATAAGTTATTGCTAAGTAAATAAAAAATGATGTTCTTAATTATTTTTTATCAAAAAGCTTTTGGAAAACGGAATATGTGATAATTAAAGACCGGATTTACATGCATCCTAAATTGTAAAATATACACATTAAAATACACTAAAAATAGTTAAAATATGTAAGAATGAAATGAAAAACATGCAAAATAAAATTTAATTTTTATTTAATTTTATATTTGATTTTATTTTGAAGTGATAATTATTTATTCATTTTATTAAACTTTAGAATGTTGGGCATTTTACTGTTTAAAAGTAAATTGGTTAATTACAAAATAATTTTCGGCGAAAAAACACGTATACTCAATACATTAACTTGGCCAAAACATTATTCTTAGAAACAATTTTCTTGTATTTATAAATGTAGCAGAGGTTGTAATAATGTACCTATTTACTCCTATGTTCTTTCGGATATTTTATAAACAAGATTAGATAAAATAGGTAAAGCCATGTCTCCAGTATAAAACTCGTATAACTAACCTATGAAAATTTATTAATCTACTTTTAGCGTTCGAATATTCTTTGAGAGGTAAAATATTTGATGTATAAACATACCTATAATCTGTTTTTTTTTTTTTAACTCAACACCTTTTTTTGATTGTTAGTTATATATTTGCACATTATTTTTGTTAAAATATTGAAAAATATGCTGAACATATAATAACGTCAGAATATTCAGAAATTTGTTGTATAAACCGATATCATTGATAATGTATACCTTTTAGCATATTTGACAAATCTATTAGGCTATTTAATTTATAAATAATAATTGCTGAAGTTTATTTTATTTATTGAGTTGAATATGACTTAACTGATGGATATTTGTTTTGCAGAAAATAATATTTTTATTATTACCACTAATTTAATGAATATAATGAAAATAATTTACTAAATTTTATTTTCTGTTTTTTTTTTTTTTTTTTTTATGCAATTGAATTGTAAACCACAAAATTATAAAATGCAATGTACTTGACATCCTTTAATGTGTTAGTTTCAGAAATATCTGAAAAAAATTTAAAATGAAGATGTTATTCTTTTAAAATGTATAAAGTAATAAACAATTATTTTGTAAGAAAAATAATATTTATTATTTTTTCATATTATATATTATGCATAGTATTTAGCAGGTGAATGCTTATTTCATAAAAATACAAAATTAGACAATATATTTTATGTATGTATATTGTTATAAGATAAATAAATAAATTATTAGTTTTAATTTATAATTAATAATAAAATTTAAGATAAATACATTATGAAGAGTGAAAAAGTGTATCTATTTTATTTTCATAACAAAAAAAACAATCCAATAAAAGCCATTGAAAAGTGTCTATTAAGTAAGAGTTCATTGAATAAGTGACAATCGATAACCTATTTTATAAAAGTTAAATTGTTACTATAATTGTATTATTTTTTGTACACCTATATTACATTTCGGCTTTAATATTTTGTATGTGCCTTTATTGTTTTATAATATTGTATTTTTGAATTTCCTTAAATTTTTATTTTGATTTGATATAACTATTTTTTTATGTCTTAAATATAAAAAATAATATATGAAAAATAATTTCAGTTTCATATAATTTTTATTTATACTTTAACTATCGGCACATTGTTTCACGTTATTTTATGAATATAGATAATAATAACCGTTTTAATAATTAAAACGGTTAATATTATTCAGAATTATTCTGATTTGATATCTTAATAAAAATCTACTAAATGTGGTGATGATTTTGACGAGATTTAGTTAACTTTTTATGCTTAACTTTCATTTTAATTTAATTTTGACCAATATTATGATATTTTATCTTGATGTATATAATATAATATGTTAACATTTTTATATGTATATAAAATTATGTGAACTAATATTTTTTTAGAACATTAAAAATACATTTTAGACGCATTTCTGAAAAACATGTTAAGCATAACACTTAAAATATACTATTGTTAAAATGTTCAGTTAAATATAATATTCAGAGCTTTTAAATATTTTGGTGTGTTGTCCTAGTTTCGTGATTTATCATGAAGATTTTTTTAACTTCTGATATTCTATATCTTCACCCATAATTTAAAATGGTGAAATGTACATAGTTAATGACAGGGAAACGGATTATTTTGATTAATATTTATTTGTTGAAATTATATTACTATATCTTAAACTGACGAGTTATAATTTATATGGCTTCATCTGCTAAGTATATATTGTGTCAAGATGACATGTCGTTAAAAATACGATTTGTGTCATTCATGTGAGGACTAGTTATTTTTTGTGTACATTTACGTTGGCATTTGAAAAAAATCCTTTGATGTAACTAATGTATGTTTACAATAAATATTTCCAAATTTAATTAAAAATGTTTTTCTATTTTTTATTATCACATTTTCTAATTATATTTGTAATAGGTACATGTTAAATTTATAAAGTTATAAAATTATATATCTGATGACTTGTGCGTATTATTTAAATAATTATATTCAATTAAACTTAAATATAATTAATGTAACACATTGAAAAGTAATTGTATTAATGTTGTCAAATAATTTTAATATACAAAATTATGGAAATAGCAGTATATTGTAAATAATATTAATATTATACTATTTTACCTACTTAATATTACTTTGAACTATACATTTTATTAGTTTGAAAAGTGTTGATTTAGAATATCAAAAATATCAATTAAAATATGAAATTACCATCACGTACTTGTATTTAAAATTATTGAACTGAACAAAAATAGTTACTGATTATATTACCATGGCCATGGCCATTTTCTTCTACTGTTTATTATTTTCTCCATTTTTTTAATTTTTTGTTCACCATTTTACACCATTATTAAAATAGTCATATTTTAATGTTATAAAATATGAAACAAGTTTAAATTTAAAATTTTCTTTTAAATAAGTTCAGGTTAATGCCGGTCACCGGGTAAAATATAAATTAAATAATGGTTTATAATTTCAGTATGAGAGTTGGTCGAAGAAAACTATAAATCACAAACAACACATCTACATATTAATATAATATTTTAAAATAGTTAAGATTTTGTAAATATTTATATACATTTGCATTTATTGTATTAAATTAATTCTAATAAAGTAATAAGAAATAATACTTGAATTATCGGTTTATAATTTTAATGTAGATAGTTGGAATTAAATAATAATTTATATTTTCTAGCGTCAAATGTAGTCCATTGGCAAATTAAAAAAATATTGATTAAATTGCTATTTGAAGAACATTTTCTATGATATTAGTGTGTGATGAAATATAAGAAGTATTCTTATAAAAGTATGGAAATTTAGAGAAGAAAAATAATATCTCAATTTTTGAAGGAAAATAGTTCCTGTTCAATGTTATAAAGCATTAATATTTTTAATGTTCTTATGGTATTTCGTTTTATTTTGATTGACTTTAATTATAATATTTAATAAAACCAAAAAATGTATTTTAAAATTGAAATTATAACTGATTATTCTTTCCGACTTGTAATGAATATAATATTATTAAATAGTTAACAGTTTTGTGTTTTTTAAAAAAAAAAAAAAGATAGGATTAAAATGTTTTAACGAAAAACCAAATCGATACGACTGTTAAAAATAAACAAGATAATCATAACGAATTCCTGAAATATTGTACGGGTGTACTACACACGTTAGCATAGCATTGTCATCTCTAGAAATAGAACGGAGTGGGGCGCAAAGGGCCTAATCTGGCTCGGTGGACCCGTAGGCGTTGAAATATTCGCTGAAACGCTGTACAACGGGTCGTGAACAAACATGGGACATTAGTATATTTATACATTTTTCTTGATTACAAAAAGTATCAGTGTCTGTTTGAGGATTGTGCAAGATGCATTTATTAGTATCGACATTTCTTTGTGTTGATGAGACTTTAACGCAGACGGCTGTTTTAATAACATACGCTTATTAAGAACCGAATGTATTATTCGATTTTTGATATAATTTAATTTTTTTTTTTTTTTTGATTTTTCGCTGTAATTCTAATTTCACGTACGTAATTCTTGTTTTGCGTTTGCACGACGAAAAAAAAATTAATTTACTTAGGTATTTTCTCTTGGGCCGGATTTATGGAGCTACCGTGATATCCCTGGAGTAACGCCAGCATAGGTGTTATGGGACCCAGAAAAATAGAGTGGGGTAGGGATTTTCACAGTCAGTTGGGTGGTGTCTATAAAAGGTTCGACGTAACACGAACCCAACCGAGTGGTTCGTGACAAAATTATTTCGGGAACTTTTGAACGTTCGTCATCCCCCTCCATTTTTGCCAGATCTCTGGAGAGTGGTTGCGTATAAACACGCCCATTTGGCAAATCTAGATTTGATTTTTATTAAAACTACAACTCGCGCCCAGAGCGGACTATATTATGAGTTTGCGTTGGTTAAAGATTTTCTTTAATTTTTTTTCTTTATAAATTCTTTGGAATTATAGAACTTCTACTGACAATTGAGTAGTACAAAAATCTTGATATAATTATCAGCAATATTTTATTAAATACACAATCATTGTTTCTTTGTTTATTTGAGCTATAATTTAAAATATATATATATATATTGTAGCAACATTTTTAAATGTCTTTGGTCTAAAGATTTTGGTAGATAGATTTTAGGATTCATATCATATATATCATATTCATATATAACATAACATATTGAATTCTGTTTAATGTTTTGAGAAATTTTCAAGAGTCTAGTATGCTAATTACAATTTTTCATTCTTTACTGTTATTCTTTCCAAGTTTTTGAAACCGTTTTAAAATACATATATTTTAAAACTGATTAATATTTTACGTCACAATCAACATTAATAATATTTTTGAGTAATAAATAAGAATATTATATAATTCAAACTCAAATTTAGTCAAGCTGTAGAATTGTTGTATCGATATCGTTATTAGTAACATTTCTCTCTTTATGTATGTAGTAGTCAGTTATTATTTATTTTACATTAGTTTTAAAAATAAACCGCTTTATAACCATTGAATTTTAGGATTGTCATAAAGTTACCATTCATATGCAATTTTTTATTTATTTATTTTTTATGTTAAGAAGTATCAAAACTGGACTGTAATTCTTCATAAATTATGATTTTTTTTAGAATCAAATTCGTGTTTCTCTAGTGAGAAAAACGAAACCATCGTTGATTGAGGTCGAATTGCCTTATTCTGCGCTACCATGACGCCCTCACAATTGCATATTATTCCAATAAACTTTTAATATGCATTGCATATTTTATACAAACACATGTATTAATTATTTTTTCTTTCTCCGATATAACTACAAAAAATTTATACTTAATACGTAACTTATTACTTTTATTGTTTTTGTGCTTGTAAAATGTTCATATTTTATACGTATGCAATTTTCTTCACAGTTTGATATAGTTCAAAAATTTATTATTTTTATTTTTATAAATTAATAGTTGTATATCAAACATATTTACGTTATTTTCATTTTTTACAATTAATTATATATTAATGATTGGTACTATGTGGTTTATTTATTTATTTATACATTTTTAATTTCCAACAAATTAAATCATGCTATTTGAAATTAAAATTAAGGGGTCGAAGTATAATGTACTTTATAATAATTTTACAATTTTAATTTAATTCATTCCATAATTATCAAAATTCAGGGGTGGAAGGTGAATAGAAATATTATTATTAATACTATTCTATCTGTATGACTTAATACCATTATCAAAAATGTTAAATAAATCTATGGTAAAAAAAGCCCAAGAGGGATGATGGTCACTCTACCCCTCCCCCATAAATCTGATCCTCTCAAAATTGAGGATAAAATCTCTACATATTTCATCTATATATATAGACGATATGGTAATTCGGACGAGAAAAATGCCTACGTTTATCAAAACAACATGACTCAATGCTTGAAGTATGTCTAATTGTTTTTGTTATTTTTATACAGTTTTATTTTTATTGGATTTCCTTACAAACGAGGAGTTTATATATATATATATATATATATATATATATATATGACTATTTTTGTTTGTTTTGATTTACCAACAGTTTAATGATTTTTGAGGAATTTACACAAAAAATATGGCTTTATTGATATAAAGGCTGTAATTATTATTTATTAATTAATTGGAATATTGGAATAATTAAATATTTAATAAATAAAATAAAATTACAATATAAAACACCATTTATGTACATGGTTATTTAATAGTGAAAATTATCATTACATTGGAGTTGTTTTGAATGATATTTCAATTTAATTTTAATGTTTAAGTACATTATTTGACTTATTTTTAATTACTGAATGTTACACAAATAATACTTTAAAAATGTGATATTTTTTAATAGAAAAAATTTTAAATGCTATGTTTTTTAATCACTGTTTTTGTTTATTGATAATAATTTGCTATTTTATTTATGGATAGAATATGATAAATTAAAAAATTGTTTTATAAAATAAGTATGATTAAATATAACAATTTACACGGTCTTATTCAAAACTTGAGAATTCTAAAAAAAATGTCTTTACTATGACATTAGTCACAAAAATACACTCAATTCGATGGATCATATCCAACATAGTACCTAAACATCTTGGTAAAATTGCAAAAATAATACAAACATATCAAATTTAATGTATTATTGTATTAATTTACTTATTCAACAATTTTATATTCACTATATCCAAATATAATCTTTTATAATTCTAAAAATAAAATAAGGACAAGGTATACGTAATTTATGCTATTGCAATTACAATAAAACATGTTTGTATCCAATTGATTAATTCATAGACGGTGTTAAAAGTACAATTTGTACACTATGATGGTTAATTTGTTAAAAATATAATGGTTTATGTTAAATGTTTGAAAACTTAAGGACTAAGTAAAAAATACAATGATTTTTAAATAAATGTATGTAGTTTTTGCAATGATAAGTTAAGTTCTTCATAATTGAACTATGATAGTTCTAAACAAAATAAATTCCTCTAGAAGTCGTAATTACACTCAAACGTTTCATATAGATAATTTGAAAATTCGATAGTTCAATTTTTTTTATACTTAAGTACAATTAATAGTTTCATCCTATAAATAATTTGCAATTGCGATTAAATCACAATTTGGATATTTTAGATTCATTTTATTCTAAATTTTTTTCGAATAGATAAAATATTTTGTTTAGATTAGATTTTAGATTTATGATATGTAGTGTAATAAAATATCCATCAGTATTTCTAAATTTGTAACAGCTCAAAAAATGGTTATAAAATATTAAATTTGTATCTGGTATGAAAAAATTAAACATTTCTGTTTCTGGTACTTTTAACATAATTAGATTTCAAGGTTTTTCCAAAATTAAACTAAATAGAAATAATTAATTTTTATAAATGTAAATATCATTGCTAAAATATTGAATACAACAATCTAGAACAGTAATACACTGATGATTTAAAATATACAGATCCAAAATCCTTTTATTGTGTTCATATTTTAATATAATATACCTACTATTTAAAACTATAGGTAGTTCAATATTGAGGATACTTCATATGGTGAATATGGAGTAACATAATAACAAAAGCATGAATAGAAATTTTGTTAATTTGAAACAACTTGTAAATATAAATTACACTCTTTTACCATCAACTTTATAAAATATAGAAAACTTATTTATTTTTCAATACATTGATGTATTTATTTATAAATGATAATTAATTAATTATAATTAGGACTAGGATTTAAATATATTTGGATCTTTTTTTTTAATGTCTTACACGATGCTTTTCAAGTTCAAAGTGTGTTTCAAGTATTCCATGTTGAAAATACAAATTTTTTGGGGTATTTTTTGAATTTTTAGTGGATTTTATAGTTTTTGGGGCATTTTTGACGTTTTTAATGCGTTTTTTAAATTTTTTTTTTTTTGACATTTTTGACCTATTTATTATATTATGACTATGATTTCATTGAAATATAAACATAGTACTGCGTAATATGAATCATAGTAATAGTTGGAACATTAGAATTATATACACCTGGAAAAGTATTTCTACTAAATAGTGATGTTTATAATAAGTGAACCACAGAGCAATCATGAAATTATTTGATAGATTTCTTTTAATTTTGTGGCCAACAGGAATAATACATGACTTGGTATTACTTTTTTAAGTGATGCAGTTCCATACATGGCCAAGTCTGGGCAATCTTTAATTTTCTAGTATTCTAAAATGATACATGTTTGTTGTTTACTGCATAATTTACATATAGTATCAGACGAGATCTATGGATAATTTTTCGAAGCTGATAAATTAATTTAAAATTCAAAGAAAATGTTCTTAAAAGTGTCAGCTAGTGTGAATACATTTAAAACCATGGCTCTTGGTATTCCTTTGCCACTTCAACCTATAGTAAATTGATGTTGTACATGTTTAAATGCAGCATTATATTATTGTGATTATTGATGATTATTCATGCCATCGTAAAACAATTTGATAAAGAATATTCAACTTTAATTGCAAAATGTCAAAAATTACTAATTTAAGGTACTTTACACTTTAGTGTCGTTCTAATTGCAATAATTAAGCTAGAAAAATCAAAATTAACATTAACAGAGTATATAAATGTTATATATACGATTAAAAATATTATTAAAAATTCACCAAGTGAAATTGGAAAAAACTTAAATATAAATGTTGACAACGTTTTAAACAAAAATAAAGGCTTGCTTTAAACAAGTAAAACATATGTCAAATATTAGAAGAAGAAGATATTGATCCAGAAAATATTATTCCAGAAGACTTGACACCAACGATATGGAATTTGTCAAGTATATTTCTATCACCTTAGTTAATGTAGAAAGGTCAGTGCATTAAAACTTGTTGGCAGACAACCGTCGATCAATTAAATTTCAAAATATTAAAGATGCTTTTATTATACAGTGTAATAATTTGTTAAATTCAAATTTGTACACATTTTTTTAATAATTTACATATCATTTTATATACATTTTTATAATTTAAAATAAAAAATAAAAATATTTTTCTGAATTTTAATATTTGTTTATAATGTTATTACAAAAATAAGATGATTTAATGTAAATTTATGTTTAAATAAATATTTTGAAAGGACATTTTTTTATAATATTGTTAATTAGTAATATATTTAATATTATTTATAATATTATTATTTAATAATATTATTAAATTAGTATAAATATGTATCAAACCAAAATTATTTATTCTACATTTTCGAAAAAAAATCGAAGAAAACATCAATATTTCAATTACTTATAAATAGATCAAAAAAAAAAAAACTTGAAAATTAAACCATTTATGGTAAAATCCAACGTAATATTTAATTCTTTATAATTATTATTTTCGGTTGCAATAAAAATAATTCGATTTTAAAGAAAACCGTTAAAGAAATACCCTAAATTTTTCGGTTTTTTTTGTAATGGTTCGTTGAGTACCATTCAATGAGTACCATCTAGGCAATATTTTTTTTTCAAAATTATTTTATGATTATTATGATTGGAACAATTTTTCTAGTAGAAATCGTAAATATAAACACAAAATAAAATTTATAAAATTACTATAGGTAATTCTAACATTATTATTTAATTCTTTAACTATACGCATTGGAATATATTCATGTGATTAAATCGATTTATAAGGATTCAATGTTCAGAACAGCTTTTTTTCAAGTTAAATTGATCTTAATTTTTTTTTTTTAAAGTCATTTGGATATTTTTGCATACAAAGAGGGATCAATATTGAAAACAAATTAATATACCTACACAAGGGCGTACTCAAGGGGGGGTTTTCGAGTCCGGATCCCCCATTTAATTTCCTACATACTCAACTATTTAATAGTACCATAAATATTATAATAATATAATAAAAGTATATAGTGTATTTTAATTTCCCATTATCTTCAATATACAAAATTTATAGATTATATAATATACCTAAAATGTATAAACCATACTTTAGTATATTAACAGTAATTTGTTGGTATTGAGTTAAACTGTAATTATAATTAGAGAACAGATAAAATAAAAATTTTGGACCCGCCTCATAAAAAATTCCTTGGTACACTCCTGTACCTACATATAAAGTACTTATATTACATTATACTTTATGACTACATTTTTATAAACAATGATTATTTTAATAAATGTCTCTTGATTTCATTAAAATAATGGCAGTCTTATATCTCACATATAGAGTAGGTATATTAGTAATTTATAAGTTTGATTTATTTTTTTGATATTAAAAAACACATTTCGGTTCTAAAATCGTATGATTCATCTATTTTATCATGTATTTATATTTTTAAATATATACTCATTTATATTTAATAAAAATTACTTTTTTTTTTGGTTATTTGTCTATTATGTAGGTGGTAAGAGTTAATATTCTTCCAAAGCTATGACTATGACGATAATTTTGCAAGTTGACTCATTGACATCTAAATAACAAAACATGGCGACATACCTATTTTTAGAACAGAATAAAATAATAGGTTTTATAAAACTAAATAACTGTACCATAGGATAAATTTAAAATTAATTGCACTAGGATTGTATTTAGTATAATAGTCTATATGTATATTGAAAATCTTAATGCATTTTCATTCCTAATCAAGTTTTATCCGCCCTATTAATTTAATATAATACCCGTTACCTAGTATTACATCCAAGTATTTAAATAATATAGTTAATTAATCAATAAACTAATTAGCATAAACGTATTATATTGTTATATACTTTTTTTGATTTTTAATGTTGATCTCTTTTTGTGAACAAAGTCAATAACTTGCAGTCGTTGTACAATTTAATGGTTTAAACAATGATAATATTTAATTACAACAACTCAATCTGAGTTTTTGTTCAAGAATAAAAAATAATAATTTTTCAATTTAATTATCAACTACAAAAATATTCTTGAATTGAGTTACAGGATATTTATGAATTTCTAAAATACCAATCGAGATACAAATCGACTGAAAACACCAATACAATATCGTAATATTTCATATACTAGACTCCATCTATATATTAAAAAAGTTACAAAATTATGCACCATATATTTAATAGATAGCGTTCACATGAAATACATAATTTTCTAAAAATATCTTCATTTTTTAATAACTATTTGTTATTAAGTATTTCATTAATTTTATATAATAAATAGTATTAACTGTTATAAATATGTTATAAATATTAAAACAGTGATTATTACATTAAATTTTACTAATAAAGATTGTTGAATTTTCTAAACCAAAGTTTGTATTTTATGCCAATTTCTATGACAATAGGATTGATAAGTTACCTAGTATAAAATAAAAATGGAATACTTTTTATCTAAATATTCATCAAACTTGACTTGTTTTCTAAAGGATCTTAGAAAATAAACACTAAAAATAATTAGATAATTTATTGTGGAAACGACCAATTTCTCAAACCCAAATAATTATAACCTATTAACTTTTATCTTGAACAAAAAATTTGTAAAAACTAATTTATTTTTCGGAAATAATGAATAGTTTTAAAATTTATTAATTTTAAATTGTTTGAAAACATTTAAACTTTTCCATATAGTATAAATAGAAAGTTAAATAAAAATATCAAGTTTCTTTATTTATAACTAAATAAAAACGGAAAACAATTTGGTAATTAAATGAAATATGATTATTTACAGTAGATTTGGCTTTTTTTCAAGATGATGTTCGTTGTTAACAAAATAATTGCAGTTTTTTAAAATTTAAAATGTTGAACTTTAATGTTTAAATAATTAATGATGTACTATTTAAAATAAATATCAAAGCATTTTGATCCAATAAAAACTATTTTATATTTTGTAGGTACATACAGGTTTTTTATAGTTTGGCATATGGTATTTACCCTAGTTGCCCGATTGCGGCCCGAATCCAGGTAGTCGTATTTTATCCCAAATATAAGTATCCCGATTGCGTCCAGACACACATTGGTTCACAAAATGTTTAATATTTATTTTAAAAATATAATTACAAGATTGCAGTAACAAATAGTAAAATAGTAAAATAATACATTTTTTACAATATAAAAAGATATGAAATACAATTATGTCAGTAAATCATCAATAAATAGTCGAATATTAAAACAATAAATTGTCTACAGTAAAAAAATAGATAATAGTTGTTGTATATATCTATGGAAATTACCACGCCGAAAATTGGTTATCGTATGAATCGTGATTACGATAGTTGATTACGATGTCAAAATACGTATCGGATGCAATCGGGATATTTATTTGGTTTTGATTACCACTTGAATAGTAATTCCTACCTGCTATGTACGGGCCGTAATCGGGATAGGTGAAAAGGTAAAAAGGTTACTTTGGGCCGCAATCGGGCGACGCCTGTATTTACCAGGTACGCCCGCAAATATGTAGCTAGGTGCAAAATATAAAGTGTCAATATAAGCTATGGGGGGGGGGGGGCTTCGGCTCTCACACCACCTAATACGAATTAAATGACATATTATTTATCATCAATGATGGGTATAACAAAATATATTTAAAACATAACTCATTTTATTTATTACTTCTAATAAAAATGTATATTATTCCTTACATTAATACATTATTAATCATTGAAATGCGTTACTGTCTAGAACTCAATCTAAACTTTTCAATAATACCTTCTAATTGCTGTTCAACAAATTCTTTAATTTCCTCCTATCTTTGTCGATGAATATTAACTTGACCTAAATTACTTAACCTTTCATTTCCCATTCTGTTTTTCAGCCATGTCTTTAAACGACATAATGTACTAAAAATATAATGATTATATATTTTATAAGAATAATATACCGAATAAAAAATGAGAAATATAATACCTATAGAAAATATTACCGAAAAGATCTTTCTACTGAACATGAAGTTGCAGGTAAAGTAATGGCAATTTGTATAGCCATACATACAGCTGGGTTTTAATCTCAATTTTCAGCATTAAATATAATTGTTTTAAAATGCAATTAAAATATGAAAATAAGTATATACGATTAAGTTGAATAAACAATTTATATTTTTGTACCTACATAGTAAAAACGAATCCAGATTAGTCAGACTAATCTAATAATCAGAATACAAGTTGTATTACATCTACTTCAATAATATACACTAACTACAATCCGTTATCGATCCATAATCCAAATTACGGTGTTTTCTGATAACTTACCATTAGCCATGGACGTTATAAACGCCACTTTGCAGTACAAAAAACATTTTCTCATATAATACGGATATATTACTATGATTCGATAATAATGTATTGACCGAATGAATACTAAATTAGAAGTGACGAATTATCAACACTTTCCCGGTGTCTTAAATCAATATAAACAATTACTGAACAACGATATTTATCTTTAAAAGCCAACTACGTAAGTTTTTTGATTCATACAGTTCTTAAATGCATTAATATGTTATAGTCTATACCCATGATCGGATAATGTGGTCTATATCTAATGTATTGAGAGAAGGTTCATAGTTTTTAAATGGCTCTATTTAATGTAGCATTTTATTTTAAATCATTAAAGGCTAAATTTTCCCTTATACATATTTTATTATTGCACTTTTGATGATTCAAAATTAATTAAAAACTTTATAGTACCACAGTAAGTAGTTTTAGAAATATAGGTAACTGAAATAAAAAAAAAACAACTATTTGATGCATAATAATAGTATTTAATATTTCTACACTTCTGCGTTATCGTTAAAACGGCCGAATTTGTTTGTATATATATATTTTTTTTTTTTAAATAAATGCTCCAACATCTGTGTTTATTTGCCTACAATTGGAACAAGGTTAAGAGAAACAAGAATGAAATATTTACAGATATTTTATTGAGTACGTATTATATTAATTAATATATTTATTTAAACTAAAGAATTTACCTAATGATATCTTACAATCGATTACAACAAAAAAAATTTAAACATGTTAATTGTTTCTGAAGTAAGTGAAGATAGTGAAAAATAAGAAGGTAAAAAAAAAAACTAACGAAAATTATAGTAGTATGTATGACTGTATAAAGTGAAATTCTAAAGTATCTTTCATAAATAAAGAATCTTCATGTGATACATGTGACACATGTGTAAAAGAAAAAGAAATTCAGAAAAAAATAGTATAAGTTTTTGAAGGGCAAAAAAAAGTTACAGTCAGAACGATATAAGTTAGCGATAATAAATTAATTAGGTATATGGCAGTTGAAGTTGGAAGTTATGTTGTAGGATATCTGGAGGGCAGGAATATCAAAAATGTTTTTTCTAAACATTATACAAAACAAATAGATGCTCTTATCGGAAAAATAACGTACTGTTTATCTCTAAATTCAACAAAAAACCACACGTAACAATGAGTAAATATTTTACAAATGAAATACTTCTTTTTTTTTTAATATTTTACAGATTTTTTTTTTTTTTTTTGTAATATAAAATGACATTAATGATACAATGTAATAGGTATTATACTTATTCAGTTTACATGATATAATAATTCTATTTTTTTTTTTTTACAAAGAATAAATTACACTTGAAATGAAATAAGTAAAATCATTATTTTTATATATAATTACAGATATTAAAATGCCTAACTGCTGTTCGTCTATAAGAAATAAACCTGAAAAACAGCAGGCTGTCTCGAAAAATAATAAGTTGCTTGCAAATGGACTACCTCAATCACTGGCGGCGTGACGGCAGATTTTTGAGTCCCTGGACTCATGTCAGTGGGTGAGTAGGTGGCGGGTATTGACCATTGGGTATCGAGTGGGTATGTAGCATGTAGAACGAATAATGGGGGAGCTCTTTTTACAAGCTACCCTTAAATTTCTTTTTAGATGGGTGGGTGGGTGGATAAAATCCTAACAGGACACATGAAGTAAAATATTTCGCGCCGTCACTAACCTCAATGCAAAGAGCCTAAGCCTGAGTCAATGCAAAAACTCTTTTCGCAAAAAGCATAAATTTCCATATGACCGGTGACATATTTGCTATCGAATACGAATTGGCATCTTTTATTGGTTGTATGTAATATATACATTATAAATTATAAAAAAGAGGCCACAATATCTAAATATCACCCCATTGCCCAATGGCATACAGAGAGAGGGATATAGTGGAAGAAAATATATTGATGTTAGGCTTTAATTTTGTAATGAAACTTTCATACGGTTTGGCAGCCGAATTTTGGCCCAAAAT
Organism: Sipha flava; assembly: GCF_003268045.1. Taxonomy (NCBI): domain Eukaryota; kingdom Metazoa; phylum Arthropoda; class Insecta; order Hemiptera; family Aphididae; genus Sipha; species Sipha flava. The sequence continues at coordinate 433,852 of NW_020272220.1, forward strand.
TAATGTCCTATCGTAAATTTTCAAAAGATGTCGATCTAAGGCCCGATGTCAATATATACATGGTGTTTCTGAAATGGTTGAGGAAACTAGTATATGCGTACTCTCTAGAGTGGCCAAATTAAGAATCTTTTGAAATATTTTATCTATTTTTAAAACCTGGGTTTTATCTAATAATATTGAGGAGCTCTAAAATAGTCGAAAATATTGTAGCCGACATCATTTAAACGAAAATATTTTAGCCGATATTATTTGTCACTTGAGCATGGTAATATCATACTGTGGTAATAGTTTGAACCACGGTTATAGATAATATGTTATGATAGTCAGATAGGTACTAGTCAGAACCGGCGAAAGCTACAATATAAAGCAACAATCTACAATTTTATAAGTTAATAACTTTATTACAATATTATATGATCAGGTAATAAAGTTTAAAGTTATAATACAAAATACCTATTTAAATTTTATTTAAACTTACTAAAAAACTTAATTTTACTACTACTCAAACTAGGTAAGGAGGGGATTAAGGGCGCCAAAACATCTTATATCATGTTATATCCTTATCTACATCCTAATCAGTAATTCGGTATAAGATAGTAGGAGATAACATATTTTAGGAGTGTCGGCTAAAATACGATTCGGACAAATTACGAGTAGGATAATTTAATTTTTGGCTGAAATATTTCTTGGCTAGAATATATTATCGGCTATTATACGCGCTCCCGTCTACACGCACAATAAATGGTTCGAACTCGGTCACCCATGGTTTCGCTTTCTCTCCCAGCCCAACATGTACCTAACGAAACTACCGTTCTATGAATACTACCGTATTCTGGACGGATTATCACTGTGCAGCCGGTATCTTAGTGTTCACCATGGGCGCATATAAGAACATTTTTAGGAAGAGGGCGAAAAAAACTGAAAGTAGACATTCAAAAATACTGGATGGTCGACCAGGCCCGTAGCCACGGGAGGGGCAAAAGGGAGCGTTATTACATTTTACATTACTATTACATCGTTATTTATATTTTTTAGTGTTTTTAGTCTATTTAAAATTTGCTTTAACTATTTTGTATCAAATTTTTACTCTCAAACAAATCAAAAATTCAGTCATAATATTACCGAGGAGTAATACTGAGGGATAGCACCTCAAAATACAAAACCACAACCACGAAAAATATTAAAATAATGAATGAAAAAAAAATAATTTTTGTAGTAGTAGTATTTTACATTTTAATACGAAATAAATACATTCAATTTAAATACATTTATATACTCCTATATCTTTTCCCGTATCCTTAAAATCTTCACTTTAGGCGTATCTGCTATTTTTTTTTTAAAAAAAAATCATAAATAATTAAATAGTTTTATCACCTAATTATTATATTAATAAATTTCAACATGAATTCATTAAAAAAAAGTTTTAAATTAATATTTCAATTCTTTATTAATATAATTAGGTACATCATTAATACTAGTACATGGTGTGTCAATAAAATATGCAAAATACTAAGACATGACTATGTCCTTTGTAAGTATGAACTCGTACCTGTACAAGGTAGGTTAGGTTAGGTACCTGTACCACTGCTATCTTATAGGTAACAAAAGTTAATAATTAAAAATTGTATAATGGTAATTACTACTTAATAGATTAGAATGGTAAAAGGTACTCCGTAGTACGTATTATTGACCTTATGAGAAAAATATAATAAATTAAATACAGTATTTTATAGGTGATTGTATCATTATCGGGCTTGGATGGGTATACAAAACTGTACAAAAAAAGTACAAAATACTGTATATGTTAAATTTCAATTTTATAATAATTGGTTAATGGCCGTGCTGGGGATGCGTATCCCCAGCACGGCCATAGAAAAATCGGGTTTTCTCGGGTTTGGGTAGGTGTACAAAATTTTATTTTGGTTGTATAAAATTGTACAATAAAAAGTACAAAATACTATCAAGGTTTGGTACTATTATTCAAAAGTGGCCGTGCTGGTGATACGGACCTCGATAATAGTTGTGCATTTTATATTTTTTTCCTATACTTAATACTAATAATAATAATGATAATTATGATATAATGATAATAATGATATTTAAAAAAATTACTAGTTCATATTATTTTTCTGGAGGGTTGGGCGTCGTCTTATCCCCTCCCTAATGGGTGACCATGGTGTGTTCTCTACGAACTCATACCTATAAAAACTATCTTGGAAAATGTCAACATATTAAAGTAATCCTGACTTATAAACACCTATTTTTCATCCAATGACCGAAACTGTCATGGGTTATAAATATACCTACATATATAAATAAATATACATTATGTAATGTATGACCAACTATTTTGGTTATATTCCACATGTATGCGTATTCATTGGTTAGTCGTTATTGAAGTTTCGCAATTTTATTAGATGTTTTAAAATTAGATCTTTATAGCAAACGATAGTTGAAGTTATTTATTTTGAGCTAAATTAATATCCTAAAAATACAGTTTATAACAAATTGTTATGGAAGTGACAAAACGGTAATGAATCCCTGTTTTCGTAGCGAATCTACACGACGTAACGACGTGGTACTATGGTAACATACAATATATGTGAAATGCTCGAATCTAATAGGTTTGGCACTGACACCGGTCGTGAGACTATTAGCTACAAAAAGAGAATAAGACGTGATTTCTCACCAAGTTAATTTTGTGTAAAAAAACTAATTCATTTACTATCAGTAGATATGCAACATAATTTAAAAAAAAAAATATTTAATTCACTGACTAAATAATAAGTTATTTAATTACTTAATATCATTATTCGTATCGTTAATTAAAGTTAAAATAATGTAATATTGTTATTTAATTACGGGAACTAATTTAATTTTGTTTAGTACTAATATAAAACTCAACAGGGAAATTATACTTACGTTCAGGATATTGAATTCATTCTAGTTAGATAATTTATCTGAATATGAGTTTACCAAATAAACTAATGTAAATTGGTCGATAGAATATCTTACCTTTTTGGGTTGTATAACATTGCGAGAGTGATTTTCAATAGGTCGTCTTTGAGCATTTTCGCGAATGTACCTTCGTCTATGTTGGTTTTTCCCCTACAAATGGCATTCTAAGTATATTTTCTGGCAACAAATTGGTTAAAAAAAAAATAGGATTGGTGTCTAACAATACTATGATAGATACTAGTTAGCTGTATTGATATGGTGTGTTGAGTTATATAGACACATAGTGAGTATAAGTAACTTAAATTGCATACACAAAATATTAACAGGCGTTAATAATTGACCTACAACAATATAATAAAGCAATGAAAAATATAAAAATTAAAAGTGATTAAATGGTTAATACTCGTAAATTGATTGATAAATAAATAAAAAATATTTTTTGTATAGAAATAAATAAATAAAAGTTTAAATTGGTGTGTTTTTATATTTTTAAAGCGCGGTTGGTTTTTATAAAAACTTCATCGTATATAATCTAACCTAACCTGAAAAACAAAGTTAATAATTTGCGACTTATAAAAAATACATGTAAATATAAAAATATATTTAAATTAAAATATAATATTTATGATTGCAATAACTTAAACTTTTAACATTTTTAGAAATTAATATTATTTATGTATAGATTTTTGAAAAATATTTTATTTCGAAACTGCTAATTTAAATAAACGAAGCTTTTTAGAAATATTATGTTTATATTAACAAATTCATCACGATAACGGTAGTATTTCGAAATGATGAATTTTTAAAATTTTAAGAGATAAATGATTAGTTTCTAAATTAAGCCATTGAAATTTAAAAATATTTTCATTACATTATCATTGTAATATAAATTACTTACAAGCTTTCCTTTTATCGTTTACCACATAAAATTACTAATTTACAGTAGTGTTTATTGATTTGTTTGATCTTATAAATTTGAATTCATGTTATGGTTTATAATATACCTAAATATATTTTAGTGTATAAGTTTGAATAAAGACACATAGTAAACTTACAACATTTGATAGTAGATGTCCAATTATTAATAAGAATTTAACAAGATCTGACGTAATTTAAATAAAGGTATTAACATTTCGTGCTTTTATTAGCGAATTCAAAATATATTTTCTATAAGTAGTATAAGTTGTCTTTATACAAGAGACAAGACAATCCGAATATTCAGTTATTTTTAAAAAATATCAAATAATTAATTAATTTTTCTACTTGATTTATTTTTAAATGACTATCACAGATAATTCAAAATAATTTTGATTTAATTATTTTTTATAACTTTATAATATATGTTACATGTTCATGGAATTAATTTCCTTATTATTACGATTTAATTTTAAATAAATAATGTAAATTCTTTTGTTAATATTCAGTGTTAAAAAATACAATGAAAGAGATAGGATTACAGTTTTATTCTACGAATAAAAAGTAATTGTGTAGTCATTTAAAATGATTTTGGTGTAGGTTACTGTAATATTACTGACATATAATCCATTAAATAACCAGTAGGTATAAGTGTTGGTACTAAATGTAGTTTCGTGAGATAAATTGTTTAATGTTGATATTAAACTGTAAGTTTGGTCATTCAATTATAAGTATACTAAGATAGGTTTAGTGGGTAGCGAATCAAGAGTAAATCTCACATATTCACGAATTTAACTGAGTGTTTAATATATATTTTAAGCCATATAATGGGAAACATAATAAAATTAATAAATAACATTTTGATGCTAGGACGTCATAATTACCATCATGGGTGCAATAAAATGATAAAATTAAAAATGCACATTATTATTTATTTATAAACATTTGTTACATGACTTGAGTACTAAAAGTTATTCGTGAAAAACAGATAATGCTTAAGTTTTAAATTATATATTATTTAAAATATTTAAAATCATAGTACTATTTAGCCTTATTAATATAATAATTAAATAATCAAATGGAGTGCCAATTATATTAATAATATTAAAATAAATTCTAAAATCTAAAAGCAATAATGAATTCATTATATGTTTTATTTCATTCGTTTTTTTCTGCTTTTAATTTTTTAAATTTTCCATTACAAAATAATTTACAATAAAATAAATTATATTTTTTACACTTATTAAATTTTTCAGTATTAATTATAATTACCAAAATAAAAAATTTACGTATAAAATACATTTTGGCTAGAAAAGCGTAGTTGCTCAGTAATTACAGTGTTTTGGCAGTTTTTACTGCGGAACAGAACATATTGTATTCTCGGACGGATATGTGTTGGTCTGGGGATAGGAGAAATGCATAATAGACAGATTGCTTGTGTGCCAAATATCTACAAATGTAGCCTAAATGAACCATAATATAATTTAATGTTTCATCAGACGCCCAGACACACAGTTTGTGTTCAGTTTTTCTTGTTTTTCATTTGTAGTGTAGTTGTACAAATTTAAACAGAACGTATTGTTTTGTATCGTTAATTTAAAACTTTATATTAATAACAAGTATGATTTTATTATAATATTCTATATGGATTTTTTTCCAACAATACCCAGTGGTTATTCAATATAAAAATATTTAAACTATTTTTACACTTTTTTTTTTTTTAATTGCGTTAAATCTTAAATTGTTTTTTTTTTTTTTTTACATAATAACTATATAAGTTCCACGAGTTCTACATATGTCTAATTTTCGTGTTTTTAAATCGCATTTGGCTTCAAGTTCGCACTAGGCACTTTGAGTTGAATATAAAAATAACCATTACGGGATCAGTGGACGTGTAGTTGGCCCGCATTCAATACTCCGGTGCACATTGCGTTGTTGACATTTTATATCCAGCAGTCGAACTGTAGTTATACGTCTTGATAATATGCGAATGTAAGCATGACTTCTTCATACAGAAACTCAAGAGTAAGTAATTTACTTATTAAATATTTATATTTGCTTATTTTTGTGTTATTATAATCTAAGATGTATTTTTTTAACTAATAAACAGCCACCATGGAGGTCTCCAAATCAGAATTACACGCCAGCTCCAGAACGTCCTTCCACTTTAGTAAGTAAAATATACAATATTTTTAATCAAATTATAGATAAATTGTATTTATTACATTTTTGGTAATTTTTAGAATACAAATTCAAACCGTTTTTTAAGTGGAACTTCATACAGAGCTCTCACAGGAAATTCGGCACTTCCAAATCGTACTTACGGCGATTCAAGTTCGGTGACTACACTTAAAGACAAATTTTCTTCTATAGCGAGGGACAAAGCTGTCTTAGCTGATAAAAGGCTGAGAGTAGCATCATCGGGTTTTGGAAACAAATCTACTTTGAGAACAGGAAGTACTAGCCGTTTTGGTGCACCAATCGTTCGAAGTCCGATCAAGGAGCAGTCTGTAACAGTTTTTGGGGTATGTAATGTACCGGATATTGAGACGGAAAAAACTCCCGTTGACATCATGGTATCAGTTATTACTCGTGGTACGTCACCTACACCCCCGGCTCATAGTACATTCCTTCGAAGTAAACATGCTGGACAACAAGAATTTATCATGTCAACAGTACCACGAAAATATGAAAAAGGAATGGATGTCAATGTACAAACTGATGAAAGATTCCTTCGTAACATGCCAAGTTTTAAAGCAATATCTTCAATTCCTGTAGCTAGGTATGTCGGCAATAGATCAGGTTATAATTATTATAAGTCTAAAGATTCTGGATCAACTAGTGATAATTCAGGTATGTTTTTGTTTTTATAATTTTTAAATTAAAAACGTAATGGATTTAATGTTTTAGGTCATGAACAAGATTCGTATCTTTCCGATTCCTCAAGTCATAGTAAAAGTCGTTCAAGTGGGACAGAGACATCGAAACTACCACAACCAAATTGGACTAGAAATAGATCTTTAGAAAAAAATCGAGAAGAATCTGGTATCAGCCGTTCTCCGTCACTTTCCAGCACGGCAGAGGAAAAGCCGCCAACAGGTCGAAAAATCGAAGAACCAAAATTAGTTACAGTTAGAAGTATTACGCCAGTCACTTCTGGTATTGCAATCATATCAGAAACACCGAGACCACAATATCCAATAAGAAAAATTGATTCTTCTGATCAGGCCTGGTGGTTAGAAGATTCTGAACAGAAAGAAAATACTTACGTAGAACCAACATTAAATACAAATACTGGTATAGATTTTGATTTAAATATGAACAATACTTTGGGTAGTAAAATCCCTTCCTATAGTCTAAGAAAAATGGATTCTTCAGACAGAAATCGATGGTTACAAGAAGCTGGACAAGCAAATCATAACGAAGGGTCATTATCAGGTACAGAAAGTACTTCTCGTTCAGAATCAACAATGAGTAATTCTACATCAAATAAAAATCATGCATATAGTATTAGAAAAATGGATTCTTCTGATAGAAATGCATGGTTACAAGAAGCAGCCCAAGAAGATAATATAAATGAAAATTCGAAATCAAGTACTAATAGCAATTCTGAATCTATTAAAAGTAACACACTATCAAATATTAGTCCGACACATGATATAAAAAGATCAAAATCAATCAATAGAAATCTATACCAACAAAATGGTGAAAAACCAGAATTAAATATTCAAAATTCAATCTCATATGTTGATAGTGTTTCAAATATAGATTCATATACTGATAATTCTTTATCAACTAAAAATCCAACATATTGTGTAAGGAAAATGGATTCTTTTGATACACCCTGGTGGTTAAAAGAAGAAAAAGCTTCATGTGTAAGTGATGAGTCAAATTTAAGTTCAAACAATGTTGAGTGTACAAACAGTGATCACTCTATAACAAAAAATCCAGAAATTACTCTTTCTTACGGAGTCAGAAAAATGGATTCATTCGATAGTCCATGGTGGCTATCGAGAGATGAGACTAAACAAATAAATTCATCAAGTGATATTTCAAATAAAAATCAACGTATTGAATATGAAGAAAAAGATCAAAGCAAAGAAAATCCAAATGAATTATTTCCAATTAATTCTGAAAATGAAGTTAATATGAATTTTATTGAAAATCAGAGGTGGTTAGAACCTGGCACAGGATCTCAATTGGAAACCGATATGATTGAAATTAATATAAATTCAAATTTTAACCAAGTCGATAATAATTATTTAAATTCGAAAAAATTAGAGCCTTGGGACAATAACTATCCATCAGTTAGGAAAATGGATTCGTCTGAATCTCAATGGTGGACAGAAGACCAAAAAAATACAGATACAAGAAGTACAAGTATTTCGATTGATTGGTCACGAGATGACCCAGAATCGTCAAACCAAATAAAAAGTAATTTGACAGATAGTCCTCTGGAAAATATTCCCAACATTCGAAAAATTGATTCATTTGATAGCCCGTCTTGGTTAGCAAGCGAAGAATCGGAATCTCAAAGTCATGAGCCTAAGAATACTAGTAGTGGTGATATAATAAGTTCAAGTTCAAAGCGAGTAGATGAATTAGTTGATAGTAGTCCCGATTGGTGGGGAGAAAAAAATGAAAGTGATGATTTTGTTAGAACCAAAAGGACTTCCTTACGAATAAAAAAAATTGAGAATGTCATTAATGAGACTGCAGAGGAACTAAATGTTAGTTCTTTTGGAGCTCATGCTCCAAAAGAACCAAATTTACAACATGAGTTGGATCAATTAATGTTGTTTATTGGAGGTTGTCGAAATATTGACGAACTACTCGGTAACGAAGAACCGCCACCTGCAGCACCAACAACACCACCAGATACTGACTCAGGTAATATAATTTCACTATTTATACACAAATATTATAAGGAAATATAAGAATTGTAATAACCATTTTTTAGATGATTGTGTGGAAGTTGGAGTTGATCAAGTTCATATTCATGATAGCACTGCACAAATGTCGACTATACAAAATAAACTTACAACGGTAAGCACATATTTTTTAAACCATCTAGCACTCACATTTATCCTCTACCTGAACAGCTTCTCATTATTAATAATATTAAACCAAAATTTGATTGAAAATTGATATGTGTTAACTGCATTTTTAAATTCGAATAGAGGGTTAAAAATACTTGAAAGCAAAATCCAATGAAGCTGTTGTTATAGGTACACCTAAGACTTTATTATGTATAATATTGTATGCATAACTATTGAGAATAATATTAGTGAATTATATTTATTTATTATAATCTTATATTTTTGTAGTAAATATTTTATTATAAATGCAATTTGTAATTTTTTAATATGTATTTATAATATCAAGTATAATTAATATATTTATACATATATATATATATATATATATATATTAATTAATATTTAAATTTTAATTTACAAGAATGTATTTAAAACTTTTTCAAATTATTAAAATTCATTATCTTAATCTATTAAGAAATTTAAAAATATATAGGTAGTATTTTAACTGATTAAACGTAATTCATAATAATATTTTCGATTTTGAATAAAGTATATCTGTTATGTGCTTGTGGCTATTGATCTTAAGAAATTATTTTTTTATATGAATTATTTTTATGTAACGTTCTCCGGTTTTAATCAAAATTATCGAATATATTATTTGATTTTAAATTTTCATTAATATGAGTTCAAATAGCTTTGAAATTATATAACATTTCTGTTTATTATTAAAAAAAAAATGAAAATATCAAAAACTTGTATTATTGATTATGGTTATAGTTTTAATGAATCAATATAATTTGTTATGTTCAGTAATGAAATATTATAATGAAAAATGTTTAAAATTTCAAATGTTTGGAGATTTTTTTAGGTATATATTTTGTGCTCATTAATTTTTAGTTATGATTAAATATCGAAATTAATGTTATCAATGAATGACAACAATATGTGATAACTTAACACATATCGTTGTCATTCATTTTGATTCCATTTTTCATTTCAAGATGAATTGTTAAGTTGCTGAAATTATATAATTATTTTTACCTACATTAAGCAATTTGATTAGATTTCATTATATGTGATATTTGTATAAACTTTACTTTTAATTTTCTGCATGGATTTTGATTTATCTTATTAAATCTATTAAGACAATAATGAAACTTTAAATTGACAAATGGTTAAATTTAAACTGCTTAGTTTCAACCAAAATCAATTTTTCGAACTTACAATTTTATTGTTTTAAAACATAATTATATACGATTGATCATTATATCCTATTCATAAATAATATATTCGAATCCAAGATTTTCCACAAATATATATGTTTAGAATAGAAAAACAAAACTATTTATTTAGGTGTAGTTTTATAGAAAAATTCAAAACGCATATCTTTTAGATAGATTTTTATTATTATTCTACAGATAATAGAGGAGTTGTTCCACTAACTTCCTTTTAGGTACCCTAGACTTGATCTTTACTATTAGATTAATGATAGATACGAAAATACTAATTCTTAAGTTTAATTTTATCATGAAATATATCTAAATTAACATACAAAATAATGAATATATTATATAATATTTAGTAATAATAAATAATGTGGGGACGTGATAAATTGTATTTTTAGTTTCTTTAACAATAAATATTGATAAAAATATATAAAATAATTATGAAATATATGAAACTGAAAAATTAATTAATTTCAGTTAACTAGAACATGAGAAGAAACTATAATATAATTCTTCTTCTTCTTCATCTTTCTCCTAACTACTTGGGGTTGACTACCATTTAAACTATAAACAGAATTGAAAAATATAATTTGATTAATAGATTATATTTATTTAGTACTGTTTCAGCACAATTTTACATTCTTTACTTCTATTGAATTTTTCATATCAAACAACTTTTTTTCTGTTAATTCGTTATAAATACATATATTGTGATTTATTTTATGTAATAAAATGCCTTAGTGTGTAGAATATACTGTTCAGTAATGCATGTCATTAGAAGTTTACGTACTCAATGTATTATATTCGTCATAATGTTATTAATTTAAAATTCAAATAAATTGTAAACAGATAGGTTTAAATAATTAAATTGGCAATAATTTGTACGATAGAAATATTTATTGATGAGAAGTGAGGATCGTTTTAGATATTTTTGTATTAGCTTACTTGCAGTATTGCTATTGAAACGAAACTGTAGATAATACGTACATATAGGTTACAATAATTCTCAGTCATATATATCTATTACCTACCATGAAAAAATGTCAGCAAGTAACCTACCCGAATCAGTGGTAAGTCTGTCGGCATAATGGACAAATTTTTTTTTTGTACCATTCATCTGATCTTTTGAACCTATTGAAAATATATTGTCCGTATAGCTTTTACATTACACAACATACCTAACCGTTATTCTCCAATTCCTTTTCAACTATTTGTGAACATATTACAAAAATTCTTTTTAAGCACATAGTATACATTATTATAAATAATTTATTGTATATATACATGTTTTTTGAACAATAAACATATTTTATGATTTGAGAATAATTCTCTAACATCATAAGTAAACGTAAATAATGTGAAACTGAAAAATGTATATTTTTTCTCGTAAATTAGTAAGAGCACTAATACAGCGTGTATTAGTGTTTTAAATATTTAACTCGTCGAATTTAAACTGTTTTAGTTATAATAGATAGTTGCATTTGTTTGAAACGTGTTAAATACCAGTATAAATTAGTAATGAATACTTTTCGGAAACTATTCGAATCGCTTAACGAGAACGTATGTGAGACCACCAGGGGTATAACGCGTATAGTTAATTAAAATATTAAGGCGTGTTGCATCACAGAAAAATAAAAATAAAATAAAAAAACCAAAACAAAATAATTGCCTTGACATTAAAGCCTTGGACGTAATTGTTTCGGAAAAAAAAAAATGTCCAACATCAATTTAAATGCAATAGGTTTTACGGTGTTTTTACGGCACTCGCAGTACGTAGCGTTCCTTACGGCAGACGTGATGCGTACACGTTTAATGTGTAATGTGTATTATGTACTTTCACTCGATTCGTTTCCGAGACCTCTTGTCTATGGCCGTCGCCGTGTTATTGTGTTTCATAATAATGCAGTGCGTTATGTACGTATTGTAACGCGGTGGTCGTCGTTTTAAATAATAACAACGGAAATCAAAAGTTGGCAACCGGCACTAGACGACCCGACCGACCGTGTCCGATTGACGGCGACGACGTGTTGATGGCGAAATCACGCGCGTTGACTGAAGTTCGGCAAATCGTCGATGTCGCAGTGACGTGTTCTGACCATTTATGGATGGGATCTCGGTCCACTCCCCCGTGTCCGGATTACATTTGCACGTAGAAAAATCTGCACCTGAATAAAATTTGAATTTTATCCGTTGCAGGTCATGCGCGCTTTTATGGTTTTTTCGCAACCTGTCAACTGTACTGACGTACGATTACCGCGTTCGGACAATTTCAGCGCGTTCTAAATCACTCGTGTCTGTCTTGGAATAAAATATTTCGTCGAGCAAAATCGTTTTAAGCGGTAATTTTCTGTCTCTATCTTTCACTCGTTCTCTTGAACGTTTTAACAAGTGTCGTAAACCACGAAATTCCATACGGATTAATTACATTTTCCGCGCATGCCTATTAGTATCATTACTAAATGGTTAAAATAAGAAGGATGAGACAGGATGCGACTTTAAGTTCTAAAACCTGAACGTACCAGATGGAACAAGATTCTTCAATATATTAACATTTTTAACGTTATCCCGGCCGTCGACTATCTTGTTTGCCGTCCATATGACAATAAACAACGTGTTTGTTTTAACACTTCGTCTTTGTACTGTAATTAATGGGCCTATATTATAGATTTTTTTTTTATTATAAACAATTATCTAACTTGGCGCGCACACAATTTTATACCGACAGTTCAAAATCGATGAATTGGTGTGAATACAATAAGTTAACCTAGATCACTAGACATATACTTGTACGGCTACACGGCTACGTACAATGCACGTGCGTCCGTTGACGGAAAGAATGTAATAGGTCTAAGCAATACGTGCGCAGTGCTCTTTCGAACAGAATAGCACGCCCCACCCGTGACGTAACTGTTGACCTTGTGAGGGATGTTAATATTTTTAAAATTATATAGCTGCGAGGGCTATGCCACCACACCCCTTCGAGATATAAGCCTATATTAAAATGTGCCTATAACACATTTTTCAAATACATAATCTAATAAAAAACTTAAAAAAAATGTGAACTCATTGTTTTATTTAATCTAACGATTTTCGTTTATTTTAATTTATATTAAGTACGTCTTCGGTCCATAGCACTGTCGGGTGATTAAGTTATGATTTTGTTTAAATCAGCGATGTTGACGTAACACAACGTTTGCGAAATGTGGTGGTAACGCGCAAGTGAGCCAGGCAATATACGATTTCATCGATTTCACGATTCAAACGAGTGCGCGCAGTTAAGAATTCTTCCGGCTTAACATTCGGAGGTGCTGTCTCCATTCGAACGTCCCACGCCAACCGCACCGTAACGTGATATGTTGACCGTGTATTGTACCGATTTTCGTGAACGCGTGCGCACCAGTGGCATGGCAAGGGTATAGCGAACTATGCCTACCTACGCCAGGGGCGAGAATTGCAAAGGAGCGCAAAATTGTGCAAAAGTCGTATTTTCATCCTACAATTTTAAATCGACATTTCTCCATTATATTTTTGAAATACGTAGATGTTGTCTATTCGTATACACTACGTGTGAATTTAATGATGAAATTATGAAAATAGAGCATTTAAATAAAAAATTTCATATGAAGAAATTATCGATGAATTGGCCAGTCATAAAGCGAGAAAAGCGAATTTTCAAAGTTTAAAATTAACACTGTAGTAATGAATTTTAAGTATAAATTGTGTACTTAAAAATATTAGTAAAATTAAAGGTTAGAAAAAAAATATCGTGTCATCGAATTTTAATTGGTTAGAAAGGTAATTTTTTCTAAGTTTGCCAGGGACGCTAGCGAGTCTTTCTACGCCACTGATGCGCACGAGCATTTGATGGCCGCGCGGAGGGTTGAACAGCGTTCTCGCGGAGGGTGTTCGTGTAGCAGATGCGCGCGCGTATGCCGCAAAAACAACGAAGACGGCGACGACAACAACAACAACAATCGCAGCGGCCGTCGTCGTTGTGCCCGCGCTGTTTCCATCAGCTGTTATCGGGAAGCGCGTGGTAGGGGGAACTACGGGGATCCGCAGCTGCAACCGACCGACCGCCCGGCGGTGGCGGTGGCGTCCTCCGACCGCGGTAAACGCCGATCATTCAGTCCGTCCCGTACGATCGATCTCGATACGCGTGACGTTCGCGTGTTGCCGTCGTCGTTTACGTACGTAACACCTGCACGCTCGTGCACCGTTCGTTCGCTGTCAGTCGATCCGTGTGATTCGTAACGCGGCGACAAAATAACGTTGATCGGTACGCGTTTTGGTTTCCGGGTCTTCCAGGAGTCCGACCCGATCCCGGTGAGAGGAACACACGTCGGGAGGTACGTGCCATGTGAACGCGCTCGCACGTTCCGGACTAGACGGGCAACGGAACACGAACGACGTCTTCGTCGATGACCACTGCCGTTTGAATCCAACATCATGTCGCTGACGTGCCGCGTGCAGTACGTGGACGACACCGATCCATTTGAGTACTCGGCAAACGTGCCCGAGCCTCAACGAGCCCCGCCCGTCCACTCGTTCAGCCTCACGTTGCCCCTGATCAACCAGATCGCCGGCGTGCACAGGGTCCTCCGGGCGCCGCACCGAGTAAGTCCTCCTCTGCGCGTCATCTAGTACACACGCGTGTATAATATCGGGATCGGTGGTTCGTCCTGCCCCCGACGCAACTCTTCGGCCGCGTAACAACAATAACGCTTCGACGGAACCCTGCCCCGAGCACGTAATACATCCGTATGTCACTGTCCCTGCCCCCGTTCGCATAAGGTCGGTGTTGATAATAGTAGTTCGATCTTGGCCATTATTACGTTCTTTTTTCGTCCCGTTGGTGTGCCTAGATGAGGGGATTCCACCGCCGTCCATCCCAATCCTTTTACACGGGACACAACGGTTAGAAACACAAGATGAAAATGGTCCGCTGGAAACGTGTGGGATAGTTTTCGGTCGGGTTATAGACCTGCGGACGGTGTTACATGTACCCGATGCGCGTGAAGGACTCGCCGCGTCCGCCGGTACTCGATCAAGTCTCTCCGAGTACAAGTGTCACCGAGCAACGACAATAATCTCTCCGGTCACATCTCTACGATCGTCATTACAATTACGTACCCGTGTGTGGTAACAGTACGTAATGGCAATGCGATAATGACGAGCGACCTTGAAAACCGATGCACTCGAATCCGCAGTGCGGTAGGTACACAGTTACATAACGCGTTCGCTATCCGGTCGGCTCGTCGTGCCCCGATTGAGTCTCTTTGATCCGAATGCGAAACCCGAATGATTATGATACGATGGGTGTTGGATGAATACATAATTGCAAAAATAATAATAATTATTATTATTATTATTATTATTTCTTTTATATTATTATTATTATTATTATTATTATTATTTCGAAACCGATATTGAACGGCGAATAACGCGGAATAAAATGATATTTTTCGAAATCCAACGTGTAAATACTATACAAATCACGACGATTTTTTCGCATGACTCTACTAATGCGCGCGAATCGAAAAAATCGTGAGGATAAATGACCCGGCTTGCTTTCTTCAGCTGCACGAAAAAAACGCCGTAGCTATAATATTTTGTTATTATAATGTACATGGTGGGTATACCTACACAACGAACCTATTCCGCGCCGTACGTTTGAAGTACGACCACGTGAACGATAAAATAAGCGTCTGAAAATTGTCAACCGAATAGGTCGACTTATCGTGTTTGTACCGACAAAAATAAAAAAAACCACTTTCTTAATTCTGGTAAAATATTTCACGTATTAACGTATAATATACATTTCAACGCCGAAACACCGCGCGGTGTTTCGGCGTGTGTGAACTGCCTATTAGTCTTTCAGATCTAATGAAAAAATCACGAATAAAAGCTTACCAAATTAATTGCAATTCATTTTTATGACCACATTTATGAAACGATATCGATCTGTTTTATTTTTCACTATTAATACATAGATATTTCTATAAGAATATTTCGACAAAATAACGACGAATCTGTTGTTTTTTAATCAAATTTCTGTCAAATGTAACCGCATGAGGTTAAACTGATATAGAATTTTTGTTTTGTGTAATTTGATCCCTTGTTTTCTTCTGAACATTTTTTTTTCCCATTTCATATTGATTTAGATACAGTTACTTTCGTACTTCGTAGTAAAACATAACATACACCGAACTTGTTTGAATATTCTATTTGAATTTCTGTTTTTTAGCGTTGCTTTCTTGTTTTTTATCTAAATCATAAATCTTTGGCGAAACACAGAACCATCATTATTTTTCTTTAATTATTGTGTAAAATATATTATATTTATATCATATTTCTGTATATTATGTATAAATTAATTAAATATATGATATCCTAATTTTTGTAGATAATTACCATACAAAAATTATTTAATTAGAGTTATCCAATGATAATTTTAAATTGTAAACAACATCTTATGGAAAAATAATAGTTACTCATGACATCTACTTGTTTAAATAATATTGGCTATATAAAATTTTTCTATGATAACTATTTACTTGAAATATTTGAACGGAGTAAAAAGAAAAATGTATCAAGTTATAGATGGTAGGTTAAGCTTTTATTTGTATTATAATACTAATTGCTAGGGCCCGGATTTTTATGTAACAAAATTCTTATTTTTGCCAAAATATGTATTAAAAAACGTGAAATATCTGACATAAAAATCAGTATTTGACATTAATTTTTAATTACTAATTAATAATTATTCATTTAATCTTCTCATTGTTGTCTTCTTCGAAACAATTGGTTAAACCAGAGGTTCCCAACCTTTTTTGACTCATGCACCCTTTACTATTTTCTAAAAATTTAGAGGCACTCTATAACCCAGTGATGCCCAACCTTTTTCCTTTGACGGGCCACTTTGGTAAACAATTATCTTCAAGCGGGCCACAAAGTATAAAAGTACAAAAATAATCTTATATATTGGATTTGTTTTATTATATTTTATTGTATATTAAAAAGATTATGAATTGAAGTATACATAATTGTATTTTTTGGAATAATTTGAATAAAAATAAATA
Source organism: Sipha flava (assembly GCF_003268045.1). Lineage (NCBI taxonomy): Eukaryota > Metazoa > Arthropoda > Insecta > Hemiptera > Aphididae > Sipha > Sipha flava. Next base: position 451,072 of record NW_020272220.1, read on the forward strand.
ATTTAAATTTATTTTTTTTATTTTTGAAAATTCATAATGGGCCACATAGAATACCTTCGCGAGCCACATGTGGCCCGCCGGTCGTGGGTTGGGCACCACTGCTATAGCCTATGCCCTATACTCTGTAGTTTATACTGAATACGCAATACTAATATATCGTTTTTTTTAAATTTATATTTTGTAACTTCGGTTTTATTTAGCATTAATAAACAATAAAGAAAAGATAAAGTTACAAGTATTTCACCGTTAATAACTTTAAAACAGTTCACATCAAATCAATAGCAATCGAGCCAGTATGAAAATTAAAATAGATTGAACATCTCAGTATTACTATGTAAAAATTATATGTGTTTATAATTAATTCATTAAATTATATATACCTAATTAATTATACACAATAGGTTTTATGCTCTACGACATAGAGTATAGTCTGTTTTATTACTCACAGTGCTATATTTTTCATGAAGGCGTTTAAAAATAAATATATATTTCAAATATTTTTGCGGCACCCTAAATTTAATCTCGCGGTACCCTAGGGTGCTGCGGTACCCTGGTTGGGAACCTCTGAGTTAAACCGTACACTTGGACATTTTCAAATTTGAATGTACGGCGGTTGGGTATCAAAATCGACTTGTAGCATTAAGATTATCGGTGAGATAAAAATTGTTAACGATATTTAGCGAAAGTACCGATATTCCTATATATTATATGTGATATATTTTTAAAACTGGAACGCTTTTGTTAAAATTTCGTATTCCGTACATAGTGGAAGGGTGAAAGTAAAGTATATTATGTTAGAATAGCTAATATGAAAACCTACAACTCTATTTTTCTAAAATTATCGTATTTGAACCTATATGTCATATAATTACTATTTAACATTAGAAAATGTTGGCTTCTAAACAATATTATCGAATCACAGAACTATTTGCTTCACAAAACATTATGACGTTTGTGCTATTTGGCATTTGGTTAGTCATTTGAATATTGCCAAAAAAAAAAAAAAAAAAACAGTTATAATAATAATAAATGTCACGGATTATACTGATCCGTGCAAATATATTATACAAAACCAAACTATGTAGATACAAATAAATAGCTTATCTGTCACACATGGTTTTACTACCAATTAGTATAAGATATAATTTGATGAACTATGATAAAAAGTCACTTTAAAACTTCTGTATATTATTTTTTTATTGAGTGTGACTAATCGTGTTCAATTAATAATATTATAAATACATAGTTCATTGTTTTTTTTTTTTATTAGGAACGAGCGCGTCTTACACAATATTTTTTATTTTTCGCTATACTTTATTGTTGTATTATTTTAAAAAATTTATTTGACCAGACTGTGGACCGTTCTATGATAAAGATTATTGGCTAAAGTTATCGAGGTTAAATATTTTCTGTCATAACAATAAACGAATTCGATTATAAAAAAATAATTGTCTGATAATCTGATACCTATGCTGTGTTCCGTGTCTCTGCATATCGATTTTCATACTATTGTTTAGCCTGAAGATTTCTGGTCTCCATTATATTTCATTATTATTATTCCATATAAAAACCACATTGTAAAAAAATTCAAGTATAACAATATATATATTTAATCTAATGTTAATTACTTTTGCTATGATCCGAATGGTGAATGTATTTGTAAATGTCATTACCGTATAGATTTTATCATAAAAATATAAAAATATATAAATATTAATTTTCTGTAATTTTTTGATATTTTTAAAAATAATTTATATTATTCCATTACAACACAGCTGCACATTGGTACATAATTATAATACGTAATATGCAAAATGTATAGAGTAACGTGTTTTAATAATGAAGATTTTTTTTTAAAATGATGCGCATTAATTTCTATTTTTGTCTTAAGTTAAATAATAACTATTTGACGATTGAAATATCCTGTTACTTTTCTTGTTGTATAACATATTTTTAATCTCGAATCATAATTATAATTTATTATATATGCTATTGTTTGTTGGTTTACAATATTTTAATTAAATAAACACTTTTGACCTAATTATTTTATGGTAACACTTAATTCTATACAAAATCTAGACATACCTTGGAGGTAATTATTAACAATAAAAAACATATTGGCTGTTACTCTGGTTACAGAATAAGCAATGTCATTTACAATTACTTGTTACTTTAAAGACTTTAAGAAATTATTTATTGCACCTAGTTACATCTATTGATAATCTCTAATATTTAATTACTTGTTTTCTAAATCTTAAAAAACTTGTATTTGGTGATCATATTTAATATAATAATCGTGTTAAGGCATATAATACTTGTATTTTTATTTGCATCACAGTAAAATAAAAAAGATTTATAGAGGATATCATTTATTGTGAGTCTAACTGGTTGTTATTTGATTTTACTATTTTATCGTGAATAATTTATTATACTCAAAGGTTAATATTGTTATAAATTGTGTTGGGTTTGATTCGTTGCTTTCATTTATACTAAACGAAAAATTAAACAAATGCTTGTGTTACTAAGAATTTGGACTTTGAATTAATAAACTAATAATTTTTTATTAAGTGCATAGGTAATTTTTTTCATGTACAGAACATACGAATGATTAAAATGTTTATTGCACGTACCATAATATTTGATTGATTAGGATAAACTCGTTCACAAGGTTAAGACTTTCCCATATTTTTGTATACGAAGTGTATAATAGAACTAGGTATACGTATTACAACCGTATCGTTATTATTATTATTAAAATGTAATCTTCAATTAGGATAGAAGTATATTTTTCTCTCGAATAAACGCGTTTTAAATTCCTGTAATAGGTACACCCAAAAATTTAAAAACAAGTGGTAAATTCTAACTCATCGTGAAAACTAATCAATCATGAGGTCGGACAAAATATTAATTTCTTTACCAACTAAAATACAATAACATAATATTATGCAGCTTATCTTACTATAACTGCCACAACTAGACCATTGTTGGACGGTTAGACACCTGTGTGGATTGGTAGCGTTGTTATTATTGTTGAATATTTACATAATGGGGGAAAACCGTGCATTTCCTTTCATTCACTACACAACACAACTGTACCATAAGTTGTCATTGTAATTTCCTTTACAACAATCATTTGTTTTGTTATTATAATATTATTTGAACGCAACGCTCCTTGACTTATAACGTTTATTATACAAAAATACGGACGGGTGTGCGAGCGACTGTACACATAATAATAATATGTTATGAAATATCCTGCGAACGGCCGATTCATATTTCTAGTGATACACTCAGGAAGTATGTAGATTCCTGGCTCGTATTATCTTTGGTATGGTCTCGTACTCTTGCGTCCTTCCCCTCGTGTACCTATGATACGATTTACTCAGTAGTATATTGTCACACGAACAGTTCTGAAAAAAAAAAGAATTGTAAATTATTACGATTTACGATTACAGAATATTTAATAAGCTGGTAAAAAATTTAACATTATACATGTTGGCATGTCATATTTTAAGTGACTAGAAAAAAATCATTGCGAGAATTATATTATATTATACATTACTATTATTGTCACCATTAAAGTATTCAAACACTTTTTTTAGTTTGAGCTCATTATGTTCATAATTTTGATGAGATTCTTTCTGATATTTAGGATTCTGTGTCTGATTTTGTAGCTAGTGTGCTACAGATATAAAAAACACGTTGAAATATTCTTTATTCAATCATGCAAATAATACTAATGAGACGATTTTACAATTAATTACATAATTTAAAAAATCAAGAATCGTATCAAGTAAACAGAACTACCGGTGAAATATACTTAAATTTAAAAGACAATATAAAACAATTTATATTCCATTTTATACATAACAGTAAGGAAATTATATTTTAGCTTTATAGTTGTTTACATCTTCCTGGGAGAATTGTTACTACATTTAATTTGAAATGAGGAAGTTTAGACAAAATATTATTGGTTTAATGAATGAATGATGTATGTATACAATTAATGAGTGAAATTCATGAATTTAATTAATGAAAATGTTGTAGGTATATTTTTTTTAAAAAATTGTAATGAAGTTGAATAAGGTATTCGTAAAATGGGTATAATATACATTAATATTTATCAAATATTTGAAATTAAAAATAAACATTATTCATCATTAATAACTTGTACATTACCCATATTTACATAATTCCTTTTACGATATTCTTAATTTAGTCTGCATTTAGGTTCCTCTATATTTCCATATGATTTCATGCTATTTGTCCATATTTATGTAACGTTTCAATTTTCCATTGATGTTGTATTGTCTCTTACATAGTTGTCGACGTTTTGACTGTACTTAATAGGAATATTAATAAGTATCTATTCGAAGTGAAAAACTAGTCTTTTAAGCCTCAAGGAACTTATTTTATAATTACACAATACTTCAGAAGTATAATATTAAGTTTTTTTTTGTTTAATAATTTTCGATTAATTTTTAAATTTTGTATTTTTGTACATTGTACATTACATATATATATATATAAAGTACAATTGTATAATATTTTTTATTTAAATTATAAATTTACTATTGTATAAAAATTAATACAAATATTTCTAATAATAATGCATAATAATCTAACAAGTTGTGGGCGAAAATAAAAAAATAAAAACTTTCATACATTTAAAGTACCTACTTTATAAAGGCTTTCTATTAACAATAAAAAGATATTTTTTCATTCTAAGAGTTAATGAGTGAATGTGTGGAATCTACTTATGGTCATTATTTGTGAATAAGTATAAACAGGTTTATGTTTTTATATTTTTATTTTTTACATCAAATATATAAATTTTTTTATTTGATTGCTTATTGAACTTAATGTTATCATTATCACATTCATTAAATCACGGAAGGATGAAAGTTAAATCTGTATTTCTGTGCGTAAATTAAATTAACAACGAATAGAAAAAAAATATAAAACACAATAGATTCATCGGTCTAAAAAATATATTTTTCTTCTGCCGTGAAATTTTCCAGTCGATTAAGTTTCATGCAATTGTATGAAAATACGTATGCGCGTGACAAAAATTAAGGTATTACTAATTTACCGGTACATCCAATGTGATTATTTTTAGAGACGTAAACGTACACCAGTATACCATGTGTAGGCGGATGCGTATCAGATGATGTTACTCGTGGTTAGGGCTGACCCATTTTTTATGCCAAAATTCCTCGCTATATAATTCAATTAGTTGTACTAAAATTACAATGAAAAGTTTTTTTTTGTTCAATAGAAAAATAAATGGATGAAACACAATTTTAGGTTATCCGCGTTCATTTCCAATATATTTTATATATGTTTTGTGTGTTTAATTTATCAATCCCTCTAGTTAAGGTTAATATAAGTATGAATAGATTTATGAAATTGTTAATTTCGCAAAATCAAAAAAGTTATAACGAAACATTTCATTTGTTTCAATTATATGACGAATAAGTTACACGATTTTCATTGCACAAAACCGCTAATCCATGAAACTTACCTATTTGGTTTATAAATATTGGAATGTTAATTTTGAAATATTGATAATGCATTTTCGTAGTTTCATGGACACGTATATAATTGAAATCTTACCGTGAATGTTATTTTTATGATGCGTTTATTCTATTGAGGATAAATATGAATTAGTAGGTACTACAGAGAAGCCTTACTACGGGAAACCTTAGAAGGTTTTTTAAGGCATGTTATACCAACTGTATGATAGTTTCGATGACGGTTATAATTTATTTTATGTATAAAAATACCTTATTTAGCGTGAGAATTAATTTATTCCTAACCCAAACCCAGTACTTACAACATAAAAATTGCAATTAATTGTGTCCGCGTGTGGATTTATTTCTTGCTACCTCATCTCCGAATATTGGTTGATAAAATATTCCATTAATGTTCTATTATAAATTAAAACTAGTAGGTATTAATATTTTCATTGAACCCTGAAATTAATAATGTATTATATTACCATTGCGTTAGATATTATCGTCAGTTAAACTTTTATACAGGTACACATATGACATTATTCGACTGTCAAATGTATGTGTAATTGGTTTACGTTATCGCTATTTCGATATTATTTTTAGTGATTTATGGAATATAGATATGGCAAAGTTTGAAATTGTGTTTATATATGAAGCAAAATATTGTGTGTACATAACAACTATTAAAATAATTTGGTTTAAGTCCACACGACATTTCAAAGATAGTGTTCAATGTATTTAATTTTAAAGATATTATGAAAGTTTGGAGGACTTGATAAATTGCTATCAATAAAAAAACTCTACATTGGTGTTAACTGGTCTCCCATAGGTTTTCGTCCTTCTTCCTCTCTTCCGCTCATCATGTATTATAAAAAATACTTGTTCGAAAAACACCTAACCACTGTCTTTTTAGCTGAACCTCGGCGTGACATTATAGCACCGTGAGTGTACTACAATACGATTTTTTTGGTCGAACGCGAAAAAAATCACAACGAAGACTACGAACGAACTATTTTATTCCTATGCGTTACCGCTAATTTTTTACTACGTTTTCGATAGTAGTGGCATCGGGGAAGAATGAAAAAATGTACAAATGGTATCTGAAAATAATTTGGATGGCTGTAATTATTTGTGTCTGTATATGTGGTCGAATTTTTCCCAGGGACAAAAAGAGAGAAATCGCTATTATACGGTTTCGAGTTGGGGGAATGTATATAGTTTTAGAGGAAATAATATAATATTAACGCGATGATAAAAGTTGTGTAGTCCCGATTGTAGCGTACAACCGGTTTATCCGTCTTCGTTTTTTTTTTAATCTTTTTTTCCAAGTCGACAATCCAGCTGGTCATCTAGCATATTCTGTACATACACGCATACAAACGCACACGTACACGTACACACACACAAACACAAGCGCGCGCACGCACGTACACACTCACGCATGCACGTGCACTCTTGAGCATGTGTACAGACTTTACTTCAGTTTTCAACTACCCGTTCAATATAACTTCTCCCACCCCGACGTATTCCATTTATTATTTTTAAACATATTTACATAATATTATAATTTCTGACGTTTTGCAATTATAGGATAATCGAACGCAAAAAAAAAAATTATTTATGTAGAACGTACCGCATGAAAAATTTTAATTTCACGATTCACTAGTTTATATGAAGTTACTAAAATAGTTAACTTCTATTTTATACACTAAAATATTAAATTACAAAATCTAGTCATGAATAATACAATATATAAACACACACACACACACACACACACACACACACACACACACACCCACACATTGTGCGTGTAGTTCTTTTTATAGAATTAATATTAAAAAATATACTTTTTTAATCGTAAATATTGTAAGAAAATATACTTCGATATTATCATGACCCATGAGCTATAAGTAAAATTTAATAATTGAAAAATCGACCATCATATTATTTATTTTGATCTGTTTATATATTTCTATTAAAATGTAGTCTTGAATTTTATGATTTTCTAGGTTTATATGTATAATAATTTATAATGTTTTAACAAAAATAAATATCATAAATATGTACTCATGTATAATAAAATCGAAAATCTGTTATATATTACCATATAACTAATATTTTTCCCCATTGTTTTTCTTATAGGATCATTAGCAGTTATTATTAAAGCATTTGTGATAATTTTTGATTTGTTAATACATCTCTACTATGAGTATAAAATTTAATGAGAAGATTTAGTGCTTTGGAACCAATTTAGTTAATTTGAATTAATATTGTTTTTCATTATTTTTGTTCTTTTATTTTTCGCCAAAAGTAGATTATATATAGATTTAAAAAAATATTTATTTTCTACAAACACTCTATTAAAAATTTGTATACGAACCATTGCTGATTATTTTATTTATTATAATGGACTATATTGTATTCTTCTTCGTATAAATATATATATTTTCCATAATTCATACAAATTTTTTTTCGATTAGATTGTGTGACCTTAACATTTTTTCCAATATCTTTTTTCATGTTACTTGTATTGCGTGTTACTTGTTAGCGTCCAATAATTCTGTGCAAATTACTGTGTTTAATTACAAACAGTAGAAGGAAAAAATCCGTTTGATGGACCGACGTGTATAAAAGAATTTCTTATCGTTTTTTTTTTTTGCATTTACTTGTGGACTTCCGATTTTAATCTGTTTCATTTGAAGTCTTCGTAAAATATGTACTTATGAAGTCTAACCTACCACATATATTTTTTGTTTAATATTTATTTATACAATGTTCGTTAATGCTGAGTTATGTTCCGTAAATAATAAACGTCAGGCGATGAGATATTCACTTACAGTTGGAGTAATACCAATGTTTTGGTTAAGTTTTGAGTGAGATATTATATTTTTGAAATTTTAAAAAGTAGATTATATAAAGCTTTATTTTTAGCTTATCACTTTAAATATAATAGGTACATTTAAAAAGAATATTTAAAAATGTTTGTAGTTATAAATATATTTATAATGTTATTCATACAGGTTACAGTTATTTACATGGCGACTAACACTCATGCTTCTATATGAAAATATAAATATATCTAAGATTTGTAGTAGAAATGTCAATTTATACTATTCATATTTCAAGTTAGGTATTTTTTCATAAAGCAATTTTAATTAAAATTATTATTTTTAATACTAAAATTTGATTGCATACTTATTTTTTGATTATTACTATAAAACTGATTCAAGTCGTAAATATTCACCACTAATTTGTATAGTGTACAATACTTATAGTAATATAACAAAAAAAGGTTACTTTATTTAAAATTCGAGATCTTTGGTGGCACACAATTATTCAATATTGCAGTATACGATAATAAATTGTTTGGCTGTACTTAGTATATACGCAGATAAAATAACATTAAATACGTTTTTTGATTTTAATCGATCCGTGTATATAGTAATATTCGTTGCCTTTTTTCACAGCCAAGCCTGGTGGGTATCTGTGACCCGATACTTTTGTACCGACTCGTATATATTTTATTATACTCTTGGTTTGCAAACGTTTCGTAATACCTTTAAGTATTATGTAGGTGTAGGTATAATAAATGTGACATTTCGGCATTTCGTATGTGGGGGTGGGTATTAATCGGTTTCAATAAAAGCAACTAATGAACGTGAAATCCTGTTAGTGTTATCATGCGTTCTCTTTCTTTTATTCGGATTTCATACATCCAAGGGGTTCTGAAGTTTATTATACGTCATTTATTAGATGGAATCCTTGTCCCTTCACCTTTTCACTGATCTCGTCCTCACTACCACCACCCAGTTTTATCTGCGGTGTCCATCTGCCTAAGTTGATTTATAATACGTAATACGGGCAGAACAGAACCTGCCAGACTATGTAACCGGAACACATTATTAGAATCACGCCCCCCTTTGGACTGCCAACACAATTGCTGTTATATGTTGCTTATGTTGGTCTTTCTTAGCATAATGACCTTGTATAGTTAGATTAACTTGTTCGTTAGAAGTATTTTCCCGATTTATACGGATCGTTTTTCTTCTTCAAGCGGATTTTCGCAATCTATAACTCTTAAATATTGTTCGATTAACGATCTAGTTTTTTCGAATGTCTTCGAATGTCTGTGTATTTTAAAATTTAGTTTTGTCATTATTACACTATTTCCTAACACTCAATTTTGATTTCATCAACAATTTCCATACAATATTATTATTCGTTGAGACTTTCAGAATAAAGTTTAAGCTAAGTATTATAAAATATTTAAATTACTATGCTGTAATGTGTTATTTCTATTCAAAATATTTTGTAATAGTATCCATTTAATCTACATATAATATTATTTACTTTGAAAATACTAATTGTATATTTAACTAGTAATTTAAGAATTAAAAAGTTAAATAATATTATGTTTTAACAATTATATTTTATTCTCATTATGTTTTTTTATTAAAATGTCGTTAAATACTCAACTAAAATCATAATATTCAGTTATGTAATATTACAAAATTATTGATTTATGTATCTACTATATAGTTTAAACATTGCTCGGTTATACTATTCAATCATTTAAGAAAAAAAAAATTAAATTTACATTATCATATATTTTTTAGTGAATTTTTTATTTGTTTTGCAATTCTAAGACAAACGAACCTTTATTATATATATATATATGAAGAATTAGAAACTAATAAGTCACTCAGACTATTCGATTAAAATTAATTGGATTAAAAGAATGATTTTACTATATCCTTATACTCATAAATTTTACACATGGTCTTTACTTTTAATTTAATTTCCTTTTTGTTACATATACATTATACATTATAGGTTACAATATATAATTTGATAACTAGGATAATATACTAATTTAAGCTAATATTTGTATACAATACCTAAGTATTATATTATTATATTACTGACAAAAAAAAAAAAAAAAAATTTATATATTTATATATTATAGTGCATTACTTTACATAAATCTACATTTCTCTTTTACAACATTAAATATGCTTAACTATTATACATAGTATCTAATAATAAAAATTATAACAATTGATCTTTAATCACTTTGATCTTTCGAGATACCATGTTGTTTGAATTTTTAACGATCTGCCATATGAAATTCATTGAACTTTTTTTTTAAATATATTATATTTAAAAAATACATATCTGAGGTATTTGATTTAGTTTTAAGGTAAACCTAGAAAGTTAATGACTTAGAAAATGTCAAGATTACTTCTATTTTTTTTATATACATGTTATCCTACAAATATTTTATTTTACTGCTCTTAATAGAAACAAGAGACTTATGTTAGAAATTATTATATGACATGCGATTTTGTCAAAATATCAGTCATCGCATAAACTTATAAATAAATTACTTATGTATTTTTATAATTATAAAAGTGTATAGCATATTTATTATATATGTATATTTATGAAGATATCTATTATTCGATTTTTATCGACTTTAAGACCAATTAAATTCTTAACATTTTAATACATTTTATAGCTGTTTGTTTAATGGTTATAGCCGTTAGAGGTTTTCCTTTTAAATATACATATATTATTTTAGTATAACAATTCTACATTAAGGCTATAGCTGTTTTAGTAATTCATAGATAAAATAAAATTATTTTTCCCTTTCGTTAAAGTCTTTTTGGTTCACGTTTTTTTCGTGTATAATGAATTATAATTTATAACAATGTAGTTAAATTAACCACTTAATTAATCATATTACTTATTACACGATAATCAAATTATATTTGTGTATTCAGAACTATTCAACAAGTTTCTTCATGTCTTAACTATAATATAATACTAGATGTAATTACAGAATTTTGTTACTGTTAAGAATAAAAGTAATAATGTGCTTAGTGTTTAACATTATGTGTTTGAAATTTTAATTACGTTACGTTGGAAATGCAGATTAGCGTACTATGCAACAATAAAAAATAATTAAAATTTTTCGCTTAAATTATAAAACTTAAAGTGTGTATAACCATATAAGTATAATTATTTAAAGTTATATCTTATCATTTTAATTAGTTACATATTAGTTATCTGTTAATATTCTAATCAGTAATATTGTAATTTAAATTTGTCTAGATTCATTTTTTAATGCAGTTATAACAATCTATATGTTTATAGCGATTTTTGTAATCGCTAGTACATCTTGAATTTTATTTGTGAAAACGATATTGTCGGTTCGATTTTTAGCGAACATTTGAAAGAGTACCTACGGATACTGTACAATACTGCTAAATATTTTGGTAGAAATGATAATAATTTATCTTAGCCACTTTTTATGTGATTAAATGCATTACTTAAAGTATAATATCAAAATTACAAATTGTTTTTTAATGACACACATGGTTAATGACTACACTATGTAAGTAATTTTTAAAGATTTATATTACACTTTAAAATGTATTTTTGGATGAAAGAGCTTAGAAAATTAAACTGTTATTACTTAGAGATTGTTTCTTGGGATTGCAGTAAACGTAAATTACTGCACAAAAATGATCGATTTTGTGTCTATTAGTGCTAAAAAAACGACTTAAATACCGAATTCCTGAACAAAATTGCTTAAACTGAAACTTTTCTTGTCGGAATTTAAATGATAGTTTAGATTTTTATTTTTTCATGTACCTTCATTAGTCACTAATAAGTGAGCATTAAAAATATCCAGCCAGTATATGAACTATTGAATTTATTACTAAATAATATTTCTTAGTCATCATTGATTAATGATTTTACGGTTCGATAAACGGATTTTATACAGTTTTGAGAAAAACCTTGTTCAACTACGTTTATTATACACACATAATGATACAATTCTGACACTTATTAAAATGTATCTGGATATACACATTGTTTTCCAAACTGTGAGACGCGCCATTCTAGGGAGGCGTAGGCACTTATTGGAGGAGGTGCAAGACAAATAATTACATTGTACGTTACACTATTAAGTATTTATTTTTAGATCGACAGTAATTTATATTTATTAAAATAATTAAAAACATTTCGTTGTTTTACTTATTCAAGGGATGTACGATTACATTTTTTTTGTTTCGAGGATACGTAAATCAAAAAAGTTTGGGAATCGTTGATATTTTATAAATGAATGACAAAAACCAACATGATAATATTGCAAGGCTTATTTTAATGTGCGTTTGTACACATTTTGCGTGATTTTAAATGAAAAATGCGCAGCTCTAATTCAAAAAATGCGCAGTTGTAAATACTATCTATTTCTTACTAAATTGTAGTTATCGACTTCATGGCCAAGTGCAGGATCCGTTAATCATCAGATTAGGTTTATTAAGACTGCGTTATTATTATTATTATTATTTTGTTATTACATAATATGTATGATTTATAATCATACACAGGGAGTAATATTTTTGAGAGTATGGGAAGGGGTTGAATTTTAAGTTTTACACATTTTTAAATACAAACCTTAAAATAAGCCCTGTAATATTGTACGGTATAGTTTTTAACGTATAACATAGAACACGAATAAATACGACTCCTATAATATAGACCCCATGTAGGTTTACGTCGAGAAATCGTTTAAATCGCGTGGCGGCGGTGTCCGCGACCGTTACGGTCCGTCGCGGTTATCAAACGATACCGATATTGGTCTTCCGTTCTTCCGTCAACGCGCGTTGACGGCCGATCGCATTCGGTCGGACTGCACAAACGGGCCCGCGCGTAATACCGCGATGACGAGCGCCGATAGCCCGTTCGACCCGTACGCCATTGCTCATCGGCCATCGCCACGGAAACACAATAATAGTGCATGGACGGCGTGTTCGCGTACGTCTTATTCGTCCCATCGTGTCCACGCGCACACGTACAAATGGTTATCGGCGTCGTTCCCGTTATCGCGTGCGTTGCAACGGCGGCAGGGCGGCGAACGGATCGCGTTCTCCCGCGGGCAACGGCACTGCGCACCCCCCACGGGGTGTTTCCTCCGTGCCACGATCTAACGCTCAGGATAACGGTCCTTATTTAACCGGATTCGGCGTCGTCGATTACGAGAACATCGCGCAAAAGCTTATAACGGTCACCGGTGGTGGTGGCGGCGACGCATCGTGCGCGCGTGCACACGTCTTTGTTACGGATTCGCGGCGGTTGAAGAACTGCATGAAGCGTGTGACCGTCAATTATACGGATACCTACGCGATCGAGCGTGATAACCTGGAATACCGATGATCTTAGTCCGAGTTCTGACTTAAATTCAACAGGAACGGGTATCTCTTAGTGTCACACGAAAAATTCATCTTTTGATATAAATAATTACGTGTACGGTCAACATTTTTGTGGATTTTCGTCCGTTTCAGATTTACACGGACTGCAAATGCGGCTAAATCATGTCGTCGACGTTTAAAAAAATCAATTTTATATGGCTCATTGTTCTGTTCGCGTAGTTTATGTATTATTAAAATTACAAAGCGAAACGTATTCATTTATGAATTTCCTTCTAACAAAAAATTAAAGATGTATTCAAGGGCGGACTTACAATTATGACATAAGTAGAGGGGGCTAATTTGTATTTACAGATATTTAAATATTATATATTAAATATATAATTTTATTAAATGCATATGTATATAAGTCATAATATATTTTAAAATGATAAAATATAAAAGATTAATTAATGTGGTTAATCTTTTGACCAATGTTCAATTGAAGACATACTTATTAAGTATTTATTACATACTAACATATAATACATTAAATCCCTTAATTTTCCCCTTGGATATCTCGCGATAACATAGTTCTTTAGTGGAAGTATGTTAATACCAGGATGGTGAAATAAGTAGTTTAGGATATGGGAAAAAAAGTTGGATTAAAAAGTCAACCAGTTTATTAAAATTATATTTGTTCTCGACCATTCTTACCTGCGTGCACGTTATGTCATGTCGATTATCATTAACAATCTTAAATATTTTTAAATACTTTTGTAAAATATATAAAACATGAATTTTTGGGGCGCTTATGTTGCACAGCCATAACAGGTACATAATATCTCATAACGATTGGCGCGCAATGTCCTACAAATCTTGTCGCAATCTTCGCACCATCGGCGCACCTTACGTCGTGCAGCCGACCAAGTTTTCGAGTCGCGAACGCGCGCAGTGGGCCCAGGGCATATCCATGTGCGTGCTCAGCGCAGGAACGTGCGTACAGCAGCGATAATGATAACGACAGTAATGATATCGTGTAACGCGCGTAGTCGTTTCACGGTCGGGAGATTCCCACGCGGCGGCAATAGAGAGAAAAGGCGCTGTGACAAACGCGGTCCAGATCCGTCGCAACCGGTCGGTTTAGGTTCACGGACCTTTTGCCCCGTTGATAATTACCGTCGCGAATCGTGGTCGGTTCCCGACATCATTAACCGCGCGCGGAACCCTCGGATCCACCACCGCCCGCGTACCCCGCCGTGTACTTGCACGCGCGCACGCGGGTCGACCGTGACCGTGCCCCCTCCCCTACCCCCTACCATCTACCCCTCGTCCGACGGCCACCACTCGCCGTTGCACGATGTCGTCACCGCGCCGCGCTCCGCGTGTCACATCCCGCGGTCGGCGGGTCCGCGTCATTCACCTGCGCGCTCACCGCCCGGTATACTTACCGTGGTATCGCCGTCGTCGTTGTCGCCGCTTCCCGTGCAGTGCGGGGCTCGTCGATAGAGATACAACCGTAGCGTTGTTCGGACTCGCCATCGACGTGCTGATCTGACCGTCCCGTTCCGTGTGTTTCAGCTGGACGACGCCGCCCTGCAGCTGTACAAGGACGGCGACTTCGGATCGTACCTGGACATGGAGGCGTCCATTTCCGAACAGCCGGAGGAGTTCGAAGGATTTCAAAACGAGTGAGTTTGGCGATCCACGCGCGATAGCTGCGGCGGCCGCCGTCGTATCCGTGCGTCGTGTCGACGAATCATCCGTACGAAACGATCCGTATCGTCGTCGTCGTCCAACGGGTTGATCCGCGGACCGCTGTCGACAGCGACCGCGACGAGACGCGAATCGTGACGACGGTCACATCCGAACGCGTCCCGGGATAAGAGTATAGGCGTAACGTGTTCTGCGACGTGTTATTAACATATCGCCGTTACGTTCAACGTGCGTGGGTTCCTACCGGCGACGTTAATTTTTCTCACGTTCGAGACTCCGACGTTAAAAATCTCCCAAGATCGGACGCAATCGAACATCCCGTCCGATGTTTTTCTCCCGACCGAGTGTGTTCAACATAACGATTTGTTTTCAATCGGAACGCGTTACAGATGGGTACAGACATTTTGGTTTAAAAGTATTCGAGTACAGGGACTCCCAACTCGTATTTCTATCACCGATCGTTTTGTATTCAACAATTATCTAGCCTACGTGTAGCTACGTGTCGTACGTGTATTGTAGATTATTTTGATAGAGATATAGTTCCGTCGTTTTCGAATGAAATTCAACAGCCAATATTAACAAATACTATTTATGAAATAAAAATACCGGGATTACAATACACTTCTGTATTTGAATAGGTTATTTTCGATTCGCCGACATGTAGCTCCCCCAACTCTGGTAGATTACGTATGAGTTATACAATTATCTTTTAAATCCCAGAACTTTTCAACACGAAACGTAATATGTTAGAACAAATTTTCCTAGATTTTAATATAATTTGCTATGTTTATTTTGATGTAATTATATTATTTGTTGTAGCACAGGTATCAAAATAGTATATTATATACACAAATATATTTAATATGTCGTTCGTGTTATTGTTAGTTGTTAAATATCCAATAAATAATAACTATTCAAAATAAAACTATGCCATTATACGAACAGTAACATTATAATTTAAACAACGATTACAACTACTTATCAAATATTCAGTATAACTCTTTCTTTTTAAATTTTATATACACTAACGAGGGATAGATGCATTCATGTGTACAAGAACAGGTAATTACGAAAATATAATGAACTGCGGAGAACTTTAAAACATCAAGTATGAAGAATATTTTTTATGGCGTCATGGAGAGTTATCATAAATTCATTGTGATAATTATTATTTAAAAATAAAATTATTTTTTTTATAGGTTCTTACTTGTAAAAACGTATTAAAATAATAATGATCGTTTTAATGTTTCTCCGGTTTGCGTGACAACATCGAACAACACATAAGCAATACGTTAAATTAATATTGTATGTAATGTATGCGATACATTTTTTGTTCTAAATTACTATTTCCAACATTCTTTTATAATTGAAAGTTTTTTATGTTTATTTTGAGTTAGTTAAAAAAATATTCAAAATGTTTGGTTAAATAAGTTGCATGATCTATAGTAATTATTCTATGAAAATATTCGATAAAACTTCAACCAATAATGTTCGGTAGGTATTTGTCATTCGGTGTATACAACAGTTATTGTTTTTTAGAACTCGACTAGATATTTATTTAATGAACTGTGAACTAATTTTACTGTTATTATCTAGTTACCGTGTCCTATCAAACATGGTAAATAAAACGAACAAAAAAAAGAATCTGTCACAGCTTCAGCAGAGTATTATAATTACGATAAAAAATTACCGTTATGGGGACAGATTAAGATCGATATGGACACTTAGTTAAAAAACTAAATAAATAAATGAGAGCTATTATGTTACCGCCTTCGACACGGGTTGTAGTTACCCAAGAGAAAAATTCAACGAACGTTTAGATCTAAATGTCGGATGGAGTTTTTATTTTAGTCACGATTTCGGGCTGTTCAAAAAACATAGTTTTGTATCCCACGGTAATTGTTTGCTATCTCGGCCTCTTTCTTTTCATGCCGTACTTTTTATCATTTACAATTCTAAATATTCTTCTGCATTAAGAGAAACTTCATACGGATACTACGGTAATATTGTAAAATTAAATATTTGTATGTTCATGTAAAAAAAAAAATTTAATTTTATGATAAAATTGAAACGCAAACATTATTTTACAATATATTGTGTTGTAATAATCCAACTATCAACTATTATAATTTATTGATTGTTAACAATAAAAATGTTTTATTACAGTAAAAGAAATTCGATTGTCTTGCGCACGCAGTTGTCAGTCAAAGTACATACAATAATTGGTAAGTATTCCATAAATTGTAAATAAGAAAAATTTATTATGTATGGTCGAGTGGTTCTTATATTGTCTGAAACCAATGTTAGTCCGAACGAATTCATAGCGTGAAGTCGCGAATTGTTTTGGCTGTACGTTTTAAACGTTTATGTGAATAGAATACGTTAGGGCACAATTGATAACGAATAATGATGAACACCGTGAAAATTGCTTCTGTTCCCGAATAGTACACGAAAAATCGTGACCTTTAATTTGTATTATTTTGCAGACAAATTGATGAACTCTGAAGGTAAGGAGCTCCGTAGATGTTTGTTCGCGCTCAAGCACATATTTCAGGTGAGAGACCACGACACAAGGAACGTACTATAACAATAATTCCTTTGTGCGCGTGTTTGCCAGGGGCACACGTTTCAAGGTTTAAAGAAACTGTTTGTCGTGTGCGCCTAATGATTAGCAATGTAAACAGCCTGAACCATTGTTCGAGTGCCATATACACAGATATACAGATGAAATATTATTATAATATGTTGTAGGAGGATAAGGATTTGGTTCACGAGTTTATTCAGAATGACGGGCTAAGGTGTCTCATCAAGTTGGGATCGGATGTCGACCAAAATTACCAAAATTATATATTAAGAGGTATTTTGCACATTGATTTTTATTTGTACATACCATAACTATAATCATTTTATTTTTAGCTCTCGGTCAAGTGATGTTGTACGTGGATGGTATGAATGGTGTTATCGAAGATAACCCTACCATTCAATGGTTGTACTCGTTACTAACATCCAGATTTCGATTGGTTGTTAAAACTGCGTTAAAACTGTTGCTAGTCTTTATAGAATACGTCGAATCCAATTGTTTGATTTTTATTCAAGCTGTTCATGCAGTGCATCAATCTAATGGTAAACATCATGTTTTATTTACATTGAATGAATGTTTTCTGTACGGTTTAATCTTCGTTCAGGCACGCCACTGTGGAGTAATGTTATGAAATTGCTCACTGAACCCGACATGGTTGACACGGAACTGTTAGTTTATGCTATGACGTTAATAAATAAAACATTGAACGGTATACCAGATCAAGATACGTATTACGATCAAGTTGATGCTATTGAAGAACAAGGAATAGAACAAGTCGTACAAAAGTAATATGAAAATTTTTTAACTATTATATTTAGGTACAATAAACATATTTGTTTTCAGATACATGTCTAAGCCAGGAACTGAACTCGATCTTCTCAGACAACTTCAGATATATGAAGTTGTTCTGCAACACGAAGATGGAGATAACAAATCTACTCCAATCAGAGTAGACCATTCAATCAGGTAAGTTATATTAAAAATTATAAAAAATTTAAAAAAATTAATTTCTATTAAATAATATACTTAATAGGAAAACATTAAGAAACAGAAAATCCTTGAATTCTTCATTAGATTCTGTAGATAGAAGAAAATCTAGAAGACACTCGGCTGGTAACCCATCTGTTCAGATGCCTTTACTTATGGAAAGACTTGATATAAATTCACCTCAACCAAAGCTAAATAAATTACCTCATCCAGGTATAGATGAATATGTTTTAAAGTATTTGTGAATCTCATCTAACCCATTTATTATTTATGGTTTTTGACAATTTTTTCTAACATTCAATTAAAAAAAAAAAAAAAAAATGTTTTACCATAATCTAAGTAGTTCGTTATTTTGCTTATTTCTGCTTAGCTTGAAGCATTAATATTTGTAACCGTCGTTGTGAAGTGTTTTTGTTTGTTTCGCTTTGCATCAGGTGAGGACGCTGGAGTGACCCCTGGCTTAAAACGAAGAAGGGAACGTGCTCAAAGACAACGGAGCTTGCTCCGCGAACAGTATAAGAACAATATAGCTCGACCCGATTGGTCTAGTACTGATGATCAAGGTATGTAAATTTGTTTTGTTTTTCATGCATCATTTTATTATACAGTAAGATTAGTTCATTTAATACTTTTGTATACAATTTATATTGACCATTACGATTTTTTATTAGGTGAAAGTTCCGAAGGGCAAAATGGATTGCATCCATTTAACTTGTCATTTTGTAACGGAGACTCGGAAGTTCAAAGGGAAAGCTCAGTAAAAGATTTAACCCAGAAATTAACAAGTCTACGCAGTCCAGATGAATCACCTACCAAACTTGCTCCACCTTTAGATGATATGAGAGGAATAATTTCAAAAGCAATGGAAGGTATATTATATTTATAAATATTATAATTTATTAAATTAAACACTTATAATTTTATTAAAAGGACTTGCTAAATCTCAATCTAAAAATGAAGTAGTGAAAAGTCCAACTTCGGATTCAGCTATAGATATATTATCAAGAAAAACTGAAACTGATTTACAATGGGAGAGATTAGTAAGCGAGTGCGATCGTTCTCTTCAGTTGTGCGATTTAGACTTTTCTACTTTACACTCTGATGACGATTCTGATGTGTTGGCATGTTCTTCATTACTTGGAGGAGTTCCTCCTCCGCCGCCACCTTGCCCTATGTTACCACCCATGCAACAACATGTGGCAAAGAAAACCAAAAAGACTGTAAAACTATTTTGGAAGGTAATTATGATTTAATAAATCAAACGATTTATTTTAAATTAAATTTAATGTATAATTTTATTATTTTCAGGAAGTTAGAGATGATCCAATGGCTAGAGTTAAATTGAACTCTGAACGATTATTATGGGAAGAATTAAGTCCTGTCGAAGTCGATACCCATAAACTTGAACACTTATTTGAATCTCGAGCAAAAGATTTTATTACCAAGGTAAATTATAAAAAATTATTTTTCATTATTTATTATTATCATTGATAAAGTAATAAATGCTGTATATTTGGCCTCACAAATGGTTTTGGGTAACGCAAAAGTAACACACTTGGGGTTTCGGATAAATATTATAATAGTTCTCTTAATATTATAATCTGCATTTATGCTTGATAATATTTTGTGAAGCTTTTTAATTATATTTTGTTTGTTTTAAATTCTATCAAACTGAAAAAAACGCGGATTGTACAAATTGTTCCAGGAGGTAAGGCTTTATGCTTGTGATTAAAAGGGGTGGAGGGTGTTAATACAACTACTATTTTTCTTATAATGACTTACATATTTAGAAACAGCAAGAAATGAATAAAACTAAAGAAGTAATTGTATTAGATCCAAAGCGATCCAATGCAATTAATATCGGCATGACCAAGTTACCTCCGCCACGGTCCATCAAAGCGGCCATATTGAAAATGGATCCTACTGTCATTAATAGAGAGGGAATTGAGGTAATAAATTTAAATCACGTATTAATTATTATATGCTTGATTTAAAAAAACTAAATTTATATGTTCATTATTTTTGTTTTTAATTGGGATAATTTTTTTTACAGAAACTTATGACAATGCTACCTAGCGAAGAAGAGCGTACAAAAATTCAAGAGGCACAATCTGCGTGCCCAGATCTGCCTTTGGGCAGTGCTGAACAGTTCCTATTAACATTAGCGTCGATATCTGAACTACCGGCTAGACTGAAACTCTGGTCTTTTAAACTGGATTACGAAAATGTTGAAAAAGAAATTGCTGAACCACTCATGGACTTAATGCAAGGAATAGAAATATTAAAAACCAATCGCACATTTAAAGCAATACTAGGCACATTACTCTCAGTGGGAATATTTTTAAATGGCGCCGAGGTCAAGGGGTTTCAAATAGAGTATTTGGCTAAAGTACCAGAAGTCAAAGATACTGTACATAAACATTCTCTTCTTCATCATTTGTGTCATATCGTTATGGATAAGTTCCCCGAGTCCACGGATTTATACTCTGAAGTAATTTTTTGTTTTTCAAAACAATAATTGTTACTTAGAATGATTAATTGAATAATTTGTTGAGCATAGATCGGTGCTATTACACGTGCATCCAGAGTAGATTTCGGAGAAATATCTGCGACGTTAACTAAAGTCGAACAAGAGTGCAGAGCGTCTTTCGATCATTTAAAGACAATCAGCAAACACGACGGTGCAACTGCTATTAAATCCAAGTACGCCACAAATCGTTGTAACAATATGTACACATTAGTACTTAATAAATGGTTTAATAGTGAGTGTTAATTTTCTGTGTCAATATCGAATGTTTTGTTTTAGGATGTCAGAATTTTTAGCAGACTGTGCAGAACGCATTGTAGTTCTTGGTAAAGTCCACCGACGCGTAATGAATCGTTTCAATAAATTTTGTCTTTGGCTCGGTATTCCTTTGCACAAAGTTCAACTCACTAAGCCCAATGAATTGTGTCGTATCGTTTCCGAGTTTTCGTTAGAGTATCGTACCACTCGCGAGCGCGTCATCCAACAGCTTCATAAAAAGGCTAGTCATCGAGAGCGGAATAAAACACGAGGTAAAATGATTACCGAAGTGGGGAAAATAGACAACGAAGACGCCGATACAGAACTCAGGCAACTGTTGGACAAAGACCCGTCGCACAACAGAATGTTCTCGTGGAGAAACCAGTGTAGAAATTCTATAGGTTAGTGTGGTTACACCAACGACTTTTTGACAAAATGTGTAATGCTATAAATTTTCGCGAACAGGAAATACAAATGGTGTTCACTTAAGTAACGATGACGATGAGTTGATTGAAAGCTTAGTGAAAACTGTCACTGCTACGCCTGGGGCGAACACGAGAACGGCTCAACGGGAACGTAAGAGAACTAAAGACGCTCATAGAAAATCACGTGAGTAATAAAATGTAACATTTTAACTTGAAACTATATTATATATTTTACCTGGATATGTTTAATGACTTACGCAGTGATCAAAAGGTCTCGGACTAGGGATAATATACCAAGACAAAGTAGCAGTCACTCTCGTAATTCGATGTCGTAGTTTTGGTAAATTAAAATGTTGTGTTCGTTTGTGTTTTTTGTTGTGTCCTACTTAAATAAACCTACCTACTTTATTATTAGTTAGACTTCATGTGCTCACTTTTTTTTGATTAATTAATTTTATTTTCATCTCTCTCTCTCTAATTTCACAATCCAAAAACATATCAAAACACATTTCAACAATTTTCTACTACACGTATTTAAAGAAACGTGTTATTATCTAAAATATGATGTTAAGATACATCATTCTCGACATCTAGGACAAGATGTAATGATAGTATTTGCGCAATAAGTTCAACAATCTTATGGCGTTATATTAGTCATCGTACATATGACACCTAACAGCTATTATTTGATAAGTGTTTATCGAGTATTTGATAGACGTTTCGTAGCATTAGACATGATGTGTTACTACTATTGTTTATCTAGTTCCCTAGTTTTGTGCAATTTTTAATGTCTTGTAACTATTTGTAACTCTATAGTGCCTACTTAATATCTTTTAATTGCTTGATTGTAACGATTAATTCTATGTACGTGAAGAAATGTTCATAATTTTGTAAATTTACAGTGAGGCGTACGTTGCGTAACGGTCTGAGCGACGAAGACAAAAAACATTTGGCGTCCTTCATAAAGGGCTACTGAACTGTGATATTCATGACGTCAAATTTTATGACTGATAATAATATTTAGATGTTTCTTAATTATTTTCCTATTTCATTATTTTTACATTTATTTAACACTCAATAGTTGTAACAAATTACTTTTTATTTGTTTTCTTCTTCTTCTATGTGTATTTACTCATATTCTAAAATACGTGTACCATAATTCAACTAAAATTACGGCATTTATCAAACAGAAAAAAAGAACATTAAATTATGTAAGCATTTATTAAATAGTTTTGTAATGTTATACAAAGTAAATGAACGTTGTTATCAAAATCAATTTGTGAAGTAATTTTTTTGAAATATATCAAGCTTTTGATATATTTTTACTATATATTTATTTGTTAAAATATGAATCTTTATTATAGATATAAAGCGATATTTGTTTAAATAAACAGCTTTCAAGTAGTATTAATTTAAACATTTTTTTAAAATATCCATAAATAATAGATAGGATAGCGGTAAATTACATATTCTAAAACCTAAATATTTAAATATTATGTGTTACCTACATTTTTGTCTAATTTAACAAATATCTTTATGTTATACGCTATACCATCATATAAAAAAATAAATACAAATATGTAAGTAATATAAGATTTCGTGATTAGGTCTTAAAAATGTGTACATCATAAATTAATAAAATAAATGAATTCATTAATATATAACAGAAGCAGGGCGGGCGCAACGGCAGTACAACCAGTGCACCTGCACAGGGCCCCGCACATATTTGGAGCCCCGCGGAAAACAAATCATTACTGAATAAATATTATACTTTAGAAAATATTACATTATTAATAAAAATATAATTATTTAAACTACAGATCCTAGCGAAAAGTCAAGAAAAAAATCGTTTTAAAATATATAATCAACAATAAATAATATAATATATTATTTAATTTTATACATTTATTTTTTATATATAACTAAAAAATATAGAGTCTATATTAAATATTAATTGTTGTGTATTATTTTATTTCAACTATTTCGCAAGGGGCCCTGCAATTTGTAGCGCCGGTTCTGAACAGAAGTATTTTCTTTTAATTTCCACAAAAATAATACACTGGATCCTAATATTTCTTCTTTACCAAGGAAAATACAACTCAGGCACAGGCCTAATTATATCTCAAAATTTGCAAAACAAAAATAATTTTTGTTGAAGGTTCACGAAATTGTGCAACAAAAAAACTAAGTACGTAAAATAATAGTGTAGTTTTTATATACACTGTACTATTCATGGTTTCTAGGGTAACTGACCTGTTTTACAATAATTTTATGTATTATAGTAAGTTGCTGTAATAGAATTCGAGATCACTATTTATCTGAAATTCCCTTTCTAAACATTTAAATTGAATCACCCATCCTTTTATATTTCGGTCGGTGCACAATGGCATATTTTATACCAGTGGTCCTCGACCTTTTTTTGTTCACGGCACACCATTATACATCACAAGTTTTCGCGGTACACTCATCCACTTGACAACAACAAAAACTTTGGCTAAACGCTATGATATCCAGCTGGGTTAAAACTATACAGTTTACCTACATTTGTATCGTCTTATCTGCACAATTAATTGACATTTAACTGTCATAGTTTCATCAATTGGTATTTTCAAATATCAGACATTTTTCACGGCACACCTAGTCGATCTCGCGGCACACTGGTTGATAACCACTGTTTTATACTCTCGACTTGCGTTGTCTCTCTCAGTTTAGATTTGGTTTTACAAACAAAATTCCTTCTATTATAAAATGTCATTGTTCATCTCGTTATCAATGTTCTCAAAACTTTATAACACTATTTTTAATCAGACCCAATTGAAACATTACATTTTTGTTGTAATTTTCTTTATTCCGATCAGTCAGTGGTGGAGGATCGGGAACACTGAGTTTGCGGTGGCTATGGTAACGGATCACGGAAGGTAGAGGCAGTTCCAGAAGCCCCTATTTCATACTACTGATTGTGTTACGATTGTTTTGAAAAGTTAAAAATTCTATTACACGTACAAAATATTATTTTTACCGCAGAAAAATTAAGTTCTTTAGCTGAAAGTAGTATGGACGCACGACAGTGTCAGTTGATGTACGCTATACCTCCAAATCTTCATAATTATTTTCACGTACGAGATCTTCGATTGCGGAAACAACTACCAGTTATTCTAGGATCCATATCAATGTGTCAGTGTTTCACTAACCTCGTCTTGATTCGTACAAAAAAGTTGTGAAATTATAAGAACAACTATCAATCCGAGTACTGTTCAGAATACTCTTTCTTTCTCTTCTTTCTGCTTCATTATATTTAGTTTTCCAATTTTTTATGAAAATAAAATAATAACACATTTGAATAATGTTTTTGGAGAATGAAGAAATATTAACTAATTAAACCAAAAAATGCTTTGCACATAAAAAGTACCTATTTTTTCTACATATTAAAATCATGTTCATAAAATTGGTATACAAATAATATCTGAAATCCTAATATTTATACGATATATGTTCAATAATAAAATACAAAATCATGAAATTGAACCATTTAAGTTTTAGGAACTCTACCGATTTATGATAATCTTATAGCAAATTCCAAACACTTATCGACTTATAAATGAGCACAATAATAAATTGATTGATTGTGCAAGACTATAATTAGCAAATAGTAAAAAAAAAAAAATATACATAATATACTCTCATTATAACTAAAAACATTATTTGTGAAATCTGTTAACACTAACTAAAAAAAGTTTTGGGTGAAATCGGAATACCTTCAGTGATCCTTCTCTTATTCTGTACAAAATAATATAATTCTAAATACAATAGTAAAAATAATTTACTTTTTTATGTTTCATCATTTCGATTATTTGTTGTAAAAACATTTTTATCAATTTTAACTTAAGTCAATGAACATTAAACAACACTATTGCCTAAATATGAAATATTTATTTTGTATTATATTATTTTTACAAAGATTCTATTCAATTCTTGTTTTAATTTTAATACAAACATAAATATTTGAAATCAAATTATTGTTTAATATATAACACACATACACACTTGAGCTTATATATAGGCAGTGTATGTTTTCATACTTTCAAACATGTAAAATTTATTAAGTCATTCAAATGCAATATCTGATTATCAATTTTAAAACTAACTTAAATCATATGTGATATAAATTAAATACAAAGTATTGTTAATCTTACTTTTAGGTAATAAGAATGGTACAAATTATTATTATAGTATTATGATAATAATGGCATAAGATTTTTTCTTAATATAGAAGCCTTAATAGTTAATACAATTTTGTTGGGCTTATCATTTTTTTGAGGTACTGATATATGCCATTAAAAATTGTACAAATGGATATAATTGTTTTTGATTTGCATCATATAATAGTGGCAACATTGAACATTATTTTTATTGAAAAAAAAATCGATAAGCACTCAAAGACAAAAAACACTAAAACATCACAACTGAATTCAAATCTTAAGCTAATTACATTTTTTATGTATATATACATATAAAATAAAATAAAAAACATATATATAT
The DNA here is from genome assembly GCF_003268045.1 of Sipha flava. Lineage (NCBI taxonomy): Eukaryota > Metazoa > Arthropoda > Insecta > Hemiptera > Aphididae > Sipha > Sipha flava. The sequence continues at coordinate 477,822 of NW_020272220.1, forward strand.
ATATATATATATATATATATATAAATGGATACATATATAAATAAAACCAGACTAGTAAGCACAAGATGTTTATTAAGACGGCCTATCGTGTACTAAAGACACGACAAACTACTTAATAGTTTAAATAAAATTTTAAAATTAAAGTAAAAAATAATAGTTGATTTAATGATAATTATAATAGAGAATATAAACACTAGTCTGACTGATGACGAATGCTATCCATATACTTGGCTATAGTATTAATAAAAAAAAAAATAAAAAAAAAAATAATAATGGAATAACAATCCCAAAATTGTTTTGGGCGCACAAGGAATTTCGATCACAGTTCATCTCAATTGCCAGAGTTCAATTCGCCTGGAAAACAAACAAAAACACGGTTCATTAGTTTCGCCTCATTAACATAACACATGGTCATGTCATTCGCATTATCTTTTAGAATGTTGAATGTATAGTTGATATTTACAATTATTACACACAACCCATAAAAAATGCAAACACTAAAAAATAAATCAAAAACAACTAAAAAGTCATCATAAACATTTAGTAGAAATCTAAAATAAAGAATTTGAAAATTTAAATCATTTTTGAATTTTTATTATTCATGATGATCTAAAACAACTCTTATTTTAAATTAAATGCATTTCAATAGTATTGTACTAAAATAAGATTTTTCCTAATTCGTATAAATTTAACTTAAAAATATTCTTTACAATAAATGTTTACGTAATAGGTAGTAACTTTAATAATACATAAAAAATAATAATTATTCAATAATAATGTACATAAATTATTTTGGAAGACCTCAACAAATATTCAATAAAATATTGTGAACCGGAAATTGAAACCGCAATAATCATTTCCATAATACGATTTTATCTTAGCGTCGACCTTAACTATACTGACAATGTTAACAAAATAGTATGTTATAAATTAAAACTCTGTGCATTTGAATTCATTGACCGACAATTGGAAACAATTAAAGAATCCAGTTTGTTAAAAAATTAATAACCGCCGAAAAACTAAAAGTGTTGTAGTCACACTCGCCATATATTACACATCCATTACAAAATCTGATTAAATAAAAACAAAAAATACACAAAAATATAAAATGGTAAATATAATTACTTCAATGGTAGCTTCGTAACCGCCTTTAGACTGCATTTGTCCATGGATGGCGTGCAATCTAGACGATCCCATTTCAACATCGGACGAACCTATGTGACCGGTATGCCGAAAATTAGTGGGCGCTCCAATCATTGATCGATCAATGCGTACTCGATTTACATGACGTTTGCCCTTAATAATAACAATAACATTTGAATTAAATCAGAAGTACGAGACATTTTTTTATTTTAATTCATTATTAAAAAAAATATATACAACTAATTCAACAGTTATTTTACTATCGGATATTATGGTTCAGGTTAGGATAGGATCAGGATTATTGAAATTAATCAAATATTTTGTATCCATTAAATGTTTAAACGGTGATAAATAAGAAACGTATCTTTAAAACTATTATCTAATTAGATATAATATGTAATTGCTCTTGTATAATGTAAGTATACAAGAAAACTTGAACACATCAATAAATTACGTAAAAGAATGTATAGTAAACAAGCTTTAAAACCAGTTTATTCATTCTTAAAAATGAAAAAAGTATATGTTTTTTTAATATATACTTAATATTTTTAATGACTGTTGAGAACTATTTATCACACATAGTGATATATATTTTAAAAAAATATGTTTATATATAACTTAGGTATCATTAACTTTTTATTTTTTTAAAGAATTTCGAATTTTTTCGGAAAATGTTTGATTCACATCGTGATAAAATCAGTAGTAGATTAATACAGAGTTAAATTTTACGAGAAAAATTGTTTTTAAGGTCAAATTTTTATCAAAAAAAATGAATCTCGAAGACAATAAACAATAATTTAAAATCGGTCGTAACTACAATACTTTACACGAGCATCGTTTTTTTAAAATTTATTTATTTAACTCTTGAACAATACATTGAAAAAATGATTTTAAAACACCGTTTGTGAACAAACAATAAATTTTATTCACAGTAAATCCGATGGCTTATAATTACCTGTTGAGTACGTTGGTTTACACAGCAAGAGAACCACTGGAATAAAACTTCACCAGGCATGTTTCCTGATCGGTATCCCGCCGACATGATGTGCAGCAGCGTTGTTCCTCTCACAAATCACGTTAACTGGAAATTTCTATAAAACAGAACAAACGTTTTGCTAAATAATTAACTAACACAGTCAAGACAATGTGTACTAATAATACACACCATTGTATAAATCATAACATTGTGATAATAGTATGTCAATATGACAACAGTATAGATATCGATTATCGATAAATAATTTACATTTCACTACATAAAATATTTACGAATAATTAGAATAATAACATCATTATTGACGACATTCCGTTTTTTCTACACGCTACTCAGTGAACACACTCGTAAACAAACACTGCTCGCCGATGACTAACTCGGCCCGGGTCACGTGAAGGCAATACCCGACAAAATACAATAAATGTTGGTCGAAAAATATATATAGATATAAATATATCTATATACATAAAGATTTTTTTTACAGCTATAGCCTATGATTTTTAGTGAATAAATAAATCAAATATGATTCAGAGAAGTAGGAATACACCGCACCGCAGCGCTAGATTGGTTCGAATCTGGTACCGACACACTGCCATCATATATTTGCATGGTCACAACGCTAGACGAAGATATTATGTAGGTACACACATGCACACACTCGCATATGGTATATGTATATACCTGGTTGTTGAACCTCACGACCAGGAACAACAATGGCAGAAACGACGGAGGATAGCCCCTCGCCGAACGCAAATCAGTGATGATGGTGGCTGTGGCGAACGCATAGTATAATAATAATAATAATAATAATAATAATAATAATATATACAATATATAATAATACGCGCTATGCAATGAAGTATATATAATCACGCGCGCGGGGCAAGAGCTCTATAACGGGACAAACGAGTCGTGGCGAAGTTTTTTAAACTACATATACATCTATTTATAATTATGTACACATGAATATATGTGTACATATATGCGTATTCGTATATTATTGATAACGTTCTGGTACGTACTATTTATTGTTTTTTAAACGCGTTAGATAATATGAGTGGACGATCGGAAATCATTCGTAATGAAATAATTCGTACCGGACGTAATCGTAATAAATGTACACGCACGCATAACAACGACGACGAACGATTATTATTAAACGATTCGAAATTAAAGTGCACACATACGAGTGAAAGTTATTTTGTCTCTGCGTTTATAAATAGAAGGCGGAGATGAAAAATTGTGTTGTTTTTAAACATTCTGATTAATGACAGTTTTGTTTTGTTGTCGTGTACTCGCGTGCGTAATATTATACGAAAGAGACAATGGTATATAATGGTATATAATAGCACATTCGATGGGAGGAGAAACTGGTTGCCGGGCCGTGCTCATCTCGTGGGCGACGAACAGAAAACACGACGGAACAGTAAAAGTGTTTTGTGGCAGATGAGTCACACTCCATGCAGGCGACGGCATCGATTGCTGCGTTATAAATATTGTCGACTGAAGAAATATACTTGTAGTATGTTTTTCAGAGTACATTCTTTTTGGCTGTTACTTACGAGGCAAAAGTGGAATTAAAGTAGCAGGGCCGGCGTTAGCAAATATTGATTGGAGAGGAGACATTATAAATATATAAATTTGCCGTCAACTTTCTAAAACAAAATTCAGCAATATTAATATTACTTAAGTTGTTATAATTGCCGACTATATAAATATGTCATTCATGGTTGAAGAGTATTGCACCCCCCCCCCCCCCCATAATGCCGGTCTTGCCAAGGAGGTTCCTTGTACCAGTGAGTAAACCGAAGTTTTTAAAATCAAAAAACTATACGTTTTGTACGCATGAGTACTTTTTGAATACGTTAAACCAGCTTCAAAGTATTTTAAAAATTTTAAATAAAAGTATCTTCTTCATAAGGATCGAATGAAAGAAAATACATAGTTTCAGCAGTCAGCTCTCGTCTCTCAATAAATTCTGTATTAATCAAACCATTGTTATTATTCTGAATTATTATTTTGTAATTGAAAATAAACAAGAGAAAAAATCAAAACTATTGAAATATTTCCCTATACACTACACTAATACTACCCTTATCTAAATAAGTTTAAAATTTATTAATTATGAATTTTTTGTTTGAAAATTATTTATTTTGTTGATTAACTTTTAGAAAGATAAACTTATAATAGAATTAATTACTGAAAGAAATGACCATTTATGTATTATT